>NC_056746.1:1242160685-1242190685 GCF_019279795.1 Protopterus annectens
AGTCATTTCTACATAGAAACAACTGCATTATCCACATATAACAATATAAATGACAGAAATAGAGTTGTATTTGTAATAAAATTAGTTATAGTCCTATACAAATGCAAATGTACTTCCAGAAATATAACTGCAGGCCCTCCCTGCCAATATAGGTTCCCCAGGGTTTCATAGACAAAGGAAGATATACCTCGGTGGTGTCTTACAATAATAATTCAAAATTACCTCCCCATTTATTGGTGGTACTGTTTTTGTATGCTGTAACTATCCAGAGTTATAACTAAACAAAATTAATGTGTTTAGGCTTCACAGGATTAATAGTATTCGGATCTAACCCCTTTAAAGTTTAGGTGGGAAACAATCTTTTCTCTTATCAATAATTCCATCTGCCAGTTTGAAAAAATCAAGGTTGTACCCCCTGTAACAAACGTTTTAAGTATTGTTTGCATTTCTTTCAAAAAAATCAGTTTTTGTATTGGTTAACTTAAAAGTATGAATTGTGTCTCTTTTGGATGTTTCACTTCATAAAGATAAGATGGTTGTGCATATAAGGAACACCTGTTGTTGACAAAGGTTTCCTTCCTATGAAACCTACTGTCAAACTTCTTTAAATCTATATTCATAATCAACCCAATGCTCAAAAAATTAATCACCTCACTTATGGAACCTACCCCCCAAAAAATATTAGAAAGCAGTAGTCTGATTTAGTTTTTGACAAATGAATCACATTCTACATTGGTACCTCCCTAAATTAAAAAAAAAAAACAGGTCACTGACAAATATCTTGTATCTTGCAAAACATTAGAAAACATTTTTTACATTTTGAAAATAATAATAATCCCGTCATCCTGGTACCAAGCTGGAAATTACGAAGCTGCAGTGGCTGCCATAGCTGCACCGCTGACTTGCTGCTACTTGCAATTAAAAATCAAAAAATAGTTTTAATAATTGTTTCAAAAATATACATACTGTATTAGTAAAGATGGTAGATTAATTTGAAAACTTGGTGAGATAGAATCTCAGAAAACCAATACCTACACTGATAGAAATACTAGTGAAGAGACATTGTATATCAAAATAAAAAAAAAAATATTTTGTTTCCATCAAATTAATATTTTCAGATTTCATCTAGACAGTTTTGAGTCTTTGAGATAACTACATATTTTCAACTGACGGATTTAAGATACTATTAGGGCAAAAAGGCACTCTTTTGGTAACACTACCAGATACCAAAATAATCCACCTGAAAATAAATGGAAAAACTAATTTGTGCACCTTAGGAATACCAATTAATATCTTTAATTTTAGAAGATCAACATGTATAAATTCATTAATATATGGCTACAAAAAATTTCATTAACTAAGTCTTATTATGCATCTACAATGTATTTGCCCTGATGATAATTTTCAAAAAGCTGTATGCATTTATACTCATTAGTATTAGATTATATATTTTTAGGAGCTGTCACATAATCACTTTTGCTACATAATAACCAAGATTAAACATAATCAACAACTAATTAAAATCACTCTACTCATCAACTTTCATAAACCTGTTTTTTTTTGTTAAGCAACTAAAGCAATGTTTTTTTTCTCCTATAGACTAACATTATACTTATCACCACATATTTTATAAACAACTGTTTCACAAGCATCATAGAAAGTTTGCAGAGTAGACAACAAATAAAGGGGGTATATTGATAACACGTAATCATTGTGCTTTGCTCCAAACATGTTTCTTTAAAAATAAAACTCAGATTTAGATTTCTAATAAGTGGTTTTAATTTCATCATTGTTTCTACTTGATTGGCATGCCTACTGAGCATGAAAATGTTGATTTGGTCATTAGAAAAAGTATTGCTAATATAATTAAAATATGATTCTCACCTAGTTTGATTTCAAATCTGGTTAAATCTTCTCATGTCTTTGGCCCGTTCCTCCACCCCTCTCTTTCTCTAACAGTTTATCTTGATATTGATTGAACATCTGATTCATAGTACTCTGTAGTGGCAGAGCTCTTGTTGTAACATTTATTTATTTATTGTATTTGAAAATGGGAAAGCTCTGCAAAGATACATACAGTTAGAGAAAAATTACTTAGATAGAAAAACAAGATTGTACAGTACAGTTACATTGCATGAGACTGGTAAATAAAAGCAATGATGTTTGAAAAAATACAATAATTGACATAAAATTACAATCATTGACATATAAAAATAATATGGTACAATTATATTGCATGACTTCATGTAACTGAAGCAACAGTGCTCGAATAAAGAAAAAAAAAATAAAATTAATTGACGTACAAATAAAGAGAGACATAATTTCTGAGAAGATGTTTATAAATGCTATTTACAGTGAGGCATAGGGTGAGTTCAAGTACACAAGAAAGTAATAAACTCCAGGTGTGCAGCTATGAAGATATTAAGTACAGAGTAAAAGATAGAGGGGAATATAACGGGGGGTGTAGGATAGGCCTGATGAAAGTGACAGGGAGAAGGATGGAAAAGATCAGATAGTTAAAGGTATAGCACTTGGAGGTTAAGTCAGGAGTTGTGGTTGTGTGTTTGGGAACAGGGGCATAGCCATTTAGAAGAGATATATGGTTTGAGGGAGTTTTTGAAGGAGGTCAGGTTGCTGATTGCTCTCAGTGATGGGGGGAGATTATTCCATGACTTAGATACATAGTAGGACTATATCATTTGGCCAGCTGAGAGCTTGAGTTTCTCCATGGATAGTAGCATTTTATTTTCGGATCTTAGGTGCCGGTTTGGATGATACATGGACAAAATGGAAGAGAGTAAAGGGCAGGTTTCTGGGTGGTAGATGAGTTTATGGGTTGTAGTTAGTTGTAAGAATGTGAGATAGTGTTTGGATTCTAGCCATTTAAGTTGATGCAGAGCGGACCAATGATGGGTGAGATATTTAGCATTTGTAGCAAATTTGTCGACTTTGTTATAACAAGAGTCTAATTTTGTTTGCAAGGAGGACTGTCGTTTTGTGAGGATAGGAGCCCCATAGAGAAGTGTTGGAAGCAGGAAGGAAGAGGCCAGAGCCTTTTTAGCGGAGAGACTTGAGAAAATAGTTGTACCTGTACAGGTCACCTAGTTTTTGATGGGTTTTTTTGATGTTACTGCAAATGTGCAGGTCGAATGTTAACTTGTCATCAATGATGACTCCTATTAATTTGGTGTTGGGGACAACTTCAATAATGGTGTTATTTTGGGAGTGAATGGAGACTGATGATTTGTCAACAGAGCTGGATTTAGTGAGGGTAAATATTAACAGTTTTGTTTTACTGGGATTGAGAGCAAGATGGTACTGGGACATCCAGATTTCTGTGGAAGTAAATGCTTCTTGGGTGAGATTCTGTACAGTGGAGGCAGATTTAGCAGAGCAGATGATAGTTGAGTCATCTGCATATTGGACGACTGTGCTATGGATGAGAGAGGAATGAAAGTTATTGACAAATATGCTGAATAGTAAGGGCCCCAGTATAGATCCTTGGGGGATGCCTGTGTTTGTGGTTATGAAAGGGGAGGAAGCATGTCACCATTTAGTAGATTGCTGCCTGGTGTTGAGATAGTTAGTAAACCACTGTATAGTAGGGGGAGACAGACCAAGATTAGTGAGTTTATTAAGCAAGAGTGAGTGTGATATGGTGTCAAATCCCTTTAAAAGATCTAGAAATAATGCTAACACTAAGTCTCCAGAATCTCGAGCTTTGTTTACTGTGTCAAGGAATGAAATGAGGGCTGTGTTAGTACTATGTCCTGGCCTAAAGCCATGTTGAGTAGGAGAAAGTATTTGGTGTTGTATCAGGTGACTGAGGAGCTGGATATGGATACATTTCTCTAGAACTTTTGAGATTGGGGAGAGAATGGCAATTGGGTAGAAATGTGAGATGTCAGAGTTATTGCCAACTTTGTGAAGTGGTAGAATAAATGCATTTTTCCAGAGATCAGGTTTGCATGATTCCTGAATGGATCTATTTAGTAGGATGCTGATTGGATATGCAATGGAGGAGGCTGAGAGTTGTAAGTATTCAGCTGGTAACTTATCAGGGGCATTGGTACAGGGCTTGAGTTTGTGAAGAAGTCTTTTAATAGTGGAGGTGGGAATGGACATAAGTGTGAAAGAAGGTAGGAGATCTGTAGGGGAGTGCAAAGGTGAAGTTCCTAGTGAGTCAGCATTAGTAGGAGGGAAGGTGGTAGTAAGTTTGTTTATGGTGTCGATGAAGTAATTGTTAAAGAGGGAGGCTATTTCAGGTGGATTTTTCTTTGGGTTTGGGCATGGATTGTTTTTGGATCAAGGGTGGAGTAGGGAGTTGATTGCACCCCAACATTTTTTGGGGTTTAGTTTATGTTGGTCTTGAATGGTGTGGAAGTATTCTTCTTTGTCTTTGATAAATAGGCGTTTGGCCTGGTTGCAGAGTTGTTTGTATAGATTGAGGTTAGAAAGTGTTTTGTTTTTTTGCCAAGCTTTCCAAGCTTTCTCCCTAGTGGACATAACTTGCTTTGTGGACTTTGTAAGTTAAATTGCATGTTTGGACTTAATCCTTTATAACCAGAGTGGGGCAAGACTATTTAGGATCCTGAGAAATGTAGAATTAAAGAATTATATTGCTTTGTTAAGTGGGAGAAATTTTAGTAGGCTCCAGTTGGTTTTGTGCAGAATGTTATTGAAGGAATTTGGGGAGAAATGGGATAGGTTTCTGCTGTATATTCGGGGAGAAATGGGATAGGTTTCTGCTGTATTTATATTGGTGGGAAGTTGATAAGGAGATGGGCTTCTGTATAATGAATGCTGGGGAGTGATCGCTGATACTATTTGGGAGAGTCCCTGTGGTGGTAATTTTTTCTGGGTTGGAGACCAAGATCCAATCCAAGATTGAGCCTTTGTCTACCTTAGTATTGGGTCTAGTGATATCAGAGATTAATTGTGTGCAGATGTGAAGGTTAATAACATTAGAGGGGTTTTTAGTGGATATATCTAGCCAGTTGATATTGACGTCACCTAAGATGATGGTTTCATTTGTTATATTGCTTGTTGTCCAGGCAAGAATGGCTTCAAGAATGGAAGTATTATTGTCTGGGGGAATGTATAGGACTATTATACAAAGGGTTTTGCAGTTGTTGTGTTTTAGGAAGGTTACTAATAGCTCTCTATAGAGAAGTGGGGAATAGGCTTGTAGTATGGGATTACTGTAAATGAGCTAGGGAACAGTAAGGTGATGCCCCCGCCTTTTTTATGTAATCTATCATTTCTAAGGCAAGAGTAGTTTGCGGGTAAAAATTCATAGTCTTTAATGGAGGGTTTTAGCCAGGTTTCAGTGATACCAGTAAAGTCTGGTTTATGTTGATTTAGTCATGCATGCTGTAGGGTGGTTTTGTTTCTAATGCTTTGGAGGTTGATACTTATGAAGTTTAGGAATTTTGTAGAGTTGGGGGAATTGTGAGAGGGAGAGTAAGGGCCAGGGTTGGGATGTATGTCACCACAAAGGACTAGTTCATTGTGAGGAGGGATATAGGTAGGAACAGTTTTTCTTTTTCACAGCTGGAAGCAGTTGAAGTTATGGTTGATTGGATGGTTGTGGTTTGGGGACAGGATAATTTGTTCTTTAGTAATAGTACGTTTGTACTACAAAGAGAAGAGCAGATAGCAGAGTAACTGGGGAGCATGTGTGAGTGGATTGATGTGGTAGGGAGGGTGTGGGAGGTGTGGTAGTATGTTTGAAATGATGATAATTTGTGAAAGAGAGAGCAGGAGATAGCAAGAATTAGAAGAAAACTGTTCAGTGAAAAAGACATGACTGAGTAAAGATGGGAAGAAGGAAGTTATGGCAAAACTACAGAGTTTTAGGAGAGGTACGGTAAGGGCATAGCGAGAAGAGAAACAAGGTCAAGAGTGGTGCAGGTGGACTGTAGGGGTTGGAAGTTGTAGGGGGTGAAGGTGTGATTAGAGGAGGGGTGTAGTGTGGGGAGGGAGGTTTGGGAGTGAGGGAGTAGGTAGATAAAGGGTGTATGTATGATGGGAAGAGATGATTGGTGGGAGGTGTGTGGAGGTGGAGTGCTGTGATTGAAGATATGGGGATAGGAGGGGCTAAGGATAAGTATAAATGTAATAGAAGTGGGGGTTGGTGAGAATGGGGGTAAGGTAGGGGAGCAGAGTGAGCCCATGTGCAGCTTCCACTAATCTGTGTGCTGCTGTCATAATACAATTCTCTCTGATCTTCTGGGGAGAACGACTATCATTGGTGGCATCTAAACCAGCTTGTGATCTGACATGTCCATCACTGAAACCAAAAATATCCTCAACTGCACCACTTTGATGATGGTGATTTATGACAAGGGCATAGTTGGTTCCATTAGTATATGATGCCTGATCATGCATGTTTTTTTCTCTTTTCTGTCAATAATAATCTTAATAAATGAATCTACAGGTATAATATAACCTCATATTTGGCAATAAAGCTACCAAAATTGGTGAAATTGTCAATTATATAATTTAACTCAACAAATTCTAAATATAACTGGTTAATGCATTGTTCATTATTCTTAATGAGAATGTTGAACAACTACAAGTCTGCAGTGTTCTAAAACTCCTTCAGTATACCATAAAGCAGATCAGTAGTGTTAATGCCATTGGGAAACTTCAGAATCCTTTTGGAACAATTTTTAAAAATATACATTGTTCTAGGTCTAGGTTATCATAAATGAAAGCTCGATGCTTTTTAAGCTCTTTTGTCTTCTGTTATAGAATATTTTGTCCAAATTAATATCATGGTCAGTGATAAAAGATTGATAAACATTTTCAAACAGATTTGAAAGACTTACTCAAAATGGAGTTCATGTAATACCTAGTATATGTAGTGCTAGAGCCTACAGGCACTGGATATTCAACGGGTGTTGTGTTTATTATTGTGTTTATTATGTGTAAAGTAAATCCATCCCACTAGGCATTCTGCACAAAAGATTCTACCATCCTTCTACATGTGGAATTAAATAAATATTCTAAATGCAATAAACCACACGTTTTTGCATACCTCTCTACATGCAGGAGTATTTATTATCCTGCCACATTTTTTTTTGTTTATTCACCATGTATAGCCCAGTGGGCATGCAACCATTTCTTATATCATTTAACTCGGTTTTAATGCTGGATTAAGTCCTCTTTTACATTATCTAGCTATGAAATGGTAACAGCGCTTCTGTAAATTATGCCATTTATCTATGAAACTGTGTCTTCTAAAACTAAGAATAACCTGTCTAGAACAAGCTTTTGAAGCCTCTGAAACATGACTTTGACTCTGTGCAACATGAGTTTAAATTATGTTAGTGGTTGCTTCATGTTAGGTCTGTTTTCAAGCTTAAGAATATCCTCTTTCATTCTTCTGCAGTTACAGTATTATGTGTTAAACCTGTATCCTGTATTTTAAGACATAATTTGGGTAGCATTGTATTTATTCTCTTTCTAAGATTCATTTCTTCACAAACTCAGAAACATCCCTTATTACTTCTTCTTCTAAGTCATTAATAACATAGGCATTAATTGTAAATAATCCATGGCCATCTTAATTAGTAAAAAATTACAAGAAAATCGTTGGCAAATTAGAACTTTCATTCTGTGATTCCTTAAAATCTCTTGTCAAAGACGATAATGGGATATGTGCAAATGATCCCTTAAGGACATCAAGTGTTTCAGCTATATGTCAGTTCTGAATGCTCATGCATGACTTTTTTTCTTTTTAAATCTGTTAATGGGCAAATTCAGGCCAATAAAGTCAACACCTACTAGCTGTGCATGTACTGGCCTGAATTTGTCCATTAACAAACTTAAAAAGGAAAAAGAAAGTCATGGGCATTCAGAACTGCCATATAGCTGAAACACCTGATGTCCTTAAATGGTTATTTGCATATATCCGATTATCCTCTTTACCAAGAGGTTTATACAATCACACAGCGAAAGTTCTATGTTGGCCAGGATTTTCTTGTAATGTTTTACTAATTGGTTTGGTTGTGTGTCCTGTTCACTCTGTTATGGCCATCTTAATTCCCAATTTACCATAAACCATAGAATTGTATCAGAATGCTATCCTAAGGGGTAAAAAACTCACAGCCTGCTTTAACGTCTCTTCTCAGTATAGAAGGCTTCAAATGAACTTCTAGGCCACTTAATGTTATTAGGTTCTCCTTGTTACTTCTTTTACTTAGTGTACCTATATTATATGAGTCTTACAAGTGGCATTTTTAGACAGTAAGCACCACCATCCAATATCTTTCTTTTATAGTTCACACATTGCTATGTTTGTAAAGTGGCTAGTCAGACTTTCTGTGTGTAGAATATGTTGTAATGAAGATAACTAGTCCTTTAAAACAGGAAGTATCTTTTGCAGGGTTAGCCTTTGTATAAATTAAACAGTGGCTCTAATTTCATCCAGTCATATTCTAAAATTCTATTCTTTACATCTGTTTAAAGAGCACACTTTCTCCTCTTAACTAGACATAAGCTACCACCAATACTCCTGAGAAAATACCACTGAGAGGCATTGCTGCAGGAAACAACTTACATAAGGTCAGCTCCTACTATGAGGGATATGTTTTTTTGCCTCCTAGATAAATGTGCTCAACTAAAATCTATAGTTTCTTTAGGAAATAATTTCCAGGTAGTGTCTGTTAACAGTTGGACAAAAGTAGCACTGATCCTTTCACATTGTGAAAAACTTTCAACAAGTCACACAACAAGCAGAGAATGCACTTTTGAAAACAAACAGCAAACAGATAAATACCGGAGGCACATTTTATTAGCATGCCACTAATACTTTTCCCTCAGTGTATCTTCACAGAGAACCATAATTACAACAAGAAAAGTTTGGAGTGCTTTATATTAGCACTATATAGATAAGTGGGAAATACTATTTAAGCAAAACAAATGTGTGAATGCAAGATCATGTAAAATTAATTCTACTTAGCTATTCTCACAACTTTCTGTAAAATTACCTTAGTAATTAATTGGGAAAATACAGACTTCTTTCTTCCAAATAACATAAATTACTTGAATATTTTTTTTTAGAATATGAATAATGCATTTTTGTCCAGGTAATCAAATCTTGTAATACCCACTCACCTTCTCTTTCTACTTCTCCTTCCATATTAAATTAAATAAAATCTATGTTTTGCATTATACTGTTGCACAATTCATTTTGTTACAGATATTGCCTTTCAATATAAATAGGCTTCAAATTAACTTCCATGTTAATATTTATTATTTATACGATACGTCTTATTCTGCTGCACAATTCATTTTGTTACAGATATTGCCTTTCGGTATAAAAAAGGCTTCAAATTAACTTCCATGTTAATATTTATTATTTATACCATACATGTCTTATTCTTTAAGTAGTTGCTGATTTGACAGTTTGCCTTAATACAGTCTCGGTTAGTGTTATATATTTAGTATACCTTCTGTGGCAGGTTTTATAATGTAACTATGTCTCTTCATTATTTTTTCCATTTTTTTTTTTTGCTCTTTCATGTTCATTTAACCCTAATTTAAAAGTAATTGTATTGATTTCCTGGCACAGCTTTATATCAGAAGCTGCTATAGGCACGTATGTTCAAAGGAACAGTCATCGTGATGTTACATATGGCATTCCTTCATCAATATGTAGCTGACCATACATCAGTGTAGTCTTAATGTTTGTTTGCTCATTTGCTCAGTATGTCAGATTTCATTTCCTATGATGACTTAAGAAAAATCATAATGTAGGTTGTGTACTTTTTGGAGCTACAAATTGTGAAACACAAAATACCCAAACTGCAGGCATATAGTTAACTGCAACTGAAAATAATAAACTATGAAAAATGTTCAGTTTTGTCACTATAGGCTAGCTCTAAGGAAAAAGGAAGGTGTGTTTTTACATCAAGAAAAATTATCCACAAATGTAGTTAGGGGCTTAATGTAACTTAAAAATAAGGTTCCATTTTTGTGAGTATAGTATTATTGTTGGCTGTTTACAGAGGAGCTCAGAAATGTCAGAACTGCACAGTAAATTATGTTTGAAAGGCTTGACAGTTCACTGGCAAACCTAGTAAACATGTACTGGAAACATCCAGATAAAATACAGGACAGAAAGACTCCGTGGTGAGCATATATAAGTGTCATAAGCAGCAAAAGCTGTCACTTAATGTTAAGGGATTCTTCCTGTTATTTCATTTACTTTGTGCACCTAGATGAGTCTTAAAAGTGGCCATTTTTAGGCAATAAGCACTACCATGCAATATATTTAAGCAAGCACTCCTAAAGTATTTGTCTTACTATACTACTGTGATTTTATGGCTGTAGGGTAATTGCAACTCGCCAGCACAGATTCATGATGCAAAACCTATTAGGGCTGCATTCATCAAGTTCATATGGCATTATACTTCATCCTTTTTAGAGTATACAGAGACCTGAACAGGAGAATATCTAGCTTTCTTACTTAGGAAGTTATGCACACGGCTTTTCTTATATATTAATGGTAAAACTGAGACAATCATGTAGACAGGTCATAAGTTATTAATCCTCTCATTATGTGTTGTTAAATTATGTCTCCTAGCCTTCTCATAAATGTCTTCATGGGGATGATTGAAAACAGTCTTAAGCAGAAACATCAACATTTTAGCTGCTTGCTGGTGATGTTGATTTCATTGGCAAGTAGTAGAGTAAGTTGATTAAGGCCATTAGTGTTTTCACTGATACCTGGCATTATCAGGGACAGACACAGAGATGCTGCAAACTACATGACTAGACAGCCGTCTACATTATATTATAAACGCTGGATGCAAGTTCATTTAGTCTAGGGAATATAACATCTGGCACAGCTAAACACACATCTGTAAACTTTCTTGTATATTTTTTCTCAGCGGTGCATTTACAAGAAACACTACTATATGCAATTTCCTTCATCCAAGTTGCTACACACTGAGACAGTGGGAATTAATTTTGTCATGATAATTACTACAGGCTCTTCTCTCTCTTCAAGTGTTGCTGTAGCTTTTCTACCAAAAAAAACAAAAAAACAAAAAAATAATCCTTGTTTTCCTCCTCTCCTCGACTATTTTAGACCAGTTTACAGGCATTGCTGTATTCTGGGCTGTGGTGTAGTTCCTGTGTTGTCCATTACCTTACTTGGATAGAAGGAAGTTTCTTTGCTCACCAGTGGGAGTGGGGAGCCTTGAGCAGCCTACCTGTCCCTGTAGGAAGTGACCGCAGCACAAGAAGCTGTAGTAATTGGTTGTTTTGGACCATTTCTAGCTCTTTTGTAGTTCACTGTTTAAAATCCGCGGTTGTGCGCATATGCAGCGCCGGTTAAACATGGTTAAACTTTTTCTGGCTCCGCCAAGTCTGCTCTTCAAATTTTCCCTTAAGGAAGCTCTACTCTTAGTATAACCAGACTACTCACTATATTATAAGCCTAGCACTTGTTCTCAATACTTCTCTACTAAGTAAGCACTCTCGTACTAAGTAAAGCACTACATCTACTTACCACCCCTGTGAATATCCACTTCCCTTAAAGGTACAGCACTCCCTTATACTGTTCTAGCATGTCGAGTGGTAGATTACTGGTGTTGTCTCCAATTCAGCTGGTCAATCTGGGTATCTTGAGAGAATGCTACAATTGTCTCATGTACACAGGCAACCCTCTCCTCCTCCCAACAAACACAAATACATGTGAGAGATGCAACTATATAGCCAAACTGGAGGCTGAACTCTCTCAACTCAGGGCTGGCATGACCAGACAGGAGGAGATGGCAACCATACACACAACAATCCCAGTCCCACATAGACCTACCACAACTGCAAACCAAACACATAAAAACACAAAGACATACTCGGAGGCTCTAATAAAAAACTTACCAAAACAACAGAGGCTCCCAAAGCAGACATCTCAAAATCCACCACCTCAAAACAAAACACATGCAACACATACTTCAATAAATCAGTGTGTCAACCAATCACAGCCCTTAAGGCCAAACACCTTGCCTGATACACTAGTAATAGGTGACTCTATAATCAGACACACTGATGTCCCGCTGACCAGGCTGAACAAGGAGAAGGTGACTGTGAGCTGTCTATCGGGAGCTAGGATCCGCCACATAACACATGCACTCAAGTCACTCCAAAGCAAGTACAAATATGACTCCGTCATTGTCCATGCTGGTGTGAATGACCTGAGACGTACCTCCCTGGACTACATGAAAAGAGACATAGAGGAGCTCTCCGATTATGTAGCCCAGGCTGGTATGACCCTGACCCTGAGCAGCATCTTGCCCTCACCAAGAATGATACCACAATACAAAGACAAAATGATCAGCTTTAACAATTGGCTCAAGTACTGGTGTCATTCTAAGGGGATCCAATGTCTGTCTGCCTGGGATGACATGTTGGACAGGCCACGCTGCTTCGCAAGGGATGGCTTACACCTGTCACCACTGGGCTTCTGGATATTGGCTAAGGCTCTTGCCACCCCCATAGTGCCTTTTTTAGGCAAGGCTCAAAAAACAAACCCACCTCCTTAGAAAACAAAAATGGAAAAAAACTAAGGGTAATGCTGCTCAACGCCAGAAGTCTAAATCTCAAGATGCAGGCACTTGATGCACTCCTCAGCATGGAGAACATTGACGTCTGTGCAGTAACTGAAACCTGGTTCAAGGCTCCTGAGAGCATCCCAGCACTACCAGGCTATACCTCGTATCATGCTTTTCGGCCCCAAAACCCGGGCCGAACCACAAAGGGAGGGGGAGTGTCCATATTCATCAAGGATACCCACACCTCCAGGTTAGTAGCAACACATGAAGCATCAGAGACCATACAGGTGCAACTAACCATAGGCAAAACTGCTGTACAACTGGTAGCATGTTACAGACCACTCTCCCAATCTCAAGAGCCCCACTCAGCCTTCCTGAAGACATTGGAGGATATGAATGTATCACAAAATACCATCATACTGGGAGACTTCAACTACCCAAACATAGATTGGGTACATTATTCTAGCCCTAATACCCTAGCCCAAAGGTTCCTGGAATTCATAAATTCAAATGCACTGGAACAACTAGTCACCTCTCCCACTAGGGGAGATAATATACTAGACCTGATCATCACAAACATGGGGACAAAATGCTCCACACCGTAAGTATACCCCTCACTAGTGAGATCTGACTACAAACTAATCACCCTGGATATACATATCCCACCTCCACCCCAGCACAAAAGACCACAGTGAAAAACTTCTCAAAAGCAGACTTCACTCTTCTTAAGACTGAGATGGTATCCTTTAAGCCCACTGTGCCAGTGGATACCACATCCCACAATGCCGAATCCTTCACAAATGCTTTCTATGGACATCTCCAAGAATGCATGGATCATGCAATCCCAAACAAATCCAAGTCCCTCTCCACCAAAGGTAAGCGTCCTGTCTGGTGGACCTCAGCCATAAACAAATTGTATAACAAAAGAAGGAAGCTACTGCACGTCAGAGCAAAATCCCATGAAGGGAAGACATCTCTGATCAACATTAGCAGAAAACTACGTTCTCTCATAAAAATATCCAAGGCCAACTTTGAGAGAAAAATCGCTAAGGACACTAAAGATAACCACAAAGCCTTCTTCAGCTATGTTAGAAACCTGGTGAAACCCTCAGATATGCTCAGAGTTGGTTCGCAACAACAAAAAATACACTGAACCCACAGATATTGCCAACATTCTGGCTGACAGGTTCAGTGCAAATTTCTCCCCTCCTTCACCCCCGAAAGAAGAAATACTTATCCCAGCTCTATGTAATCTACCTGTCATCTCAGATGTCCAAGTGAGAACCGCCTAAACAAAGCAAAAACACAGCATCAATGGGACCTGACGGTATCCCGGGTTGTGTGTTACGTGAACTCCAAGAGGAGCTAAACCCACACATAAAAATGCTATTTAACTTTAGCCTTACTTCGGGATATGTACCTGAACACTGGCGTACAGCAACAGTGGTCCCACTCCACAAGGGGGTGCCTCTACAGACCCTGAAACTACCGCCCCATAAGCTTAACCAGCCTGGTCTGCAAAGCTATGGAAAGAATCATTATGGAACTCATAAACAGAGACATAGGGGACCTACAGACACTTGACCCCACCCAGTTCGGCTTTGTAAAGAGCAGATCCTGCCTTTTAAACCTGGTTGACTTTTTGCAAACAGTCACTAGAGCCATTGATGAGGGCAAAGCAGTCCATACAGCATACCTGGACTTGGCTAAGGCCTTCGACACAATACCCCACTCAGGCATCATAGATAAGCTCAACAGCTTAAAAGTAAACCCTTATGTCACTAGATGGGTTGCAAACTGGCTAAAGGACAGAACCCATAAAGTTAAAATCGCTGGAGCAATGTCAGACTCAAAGCCAGTCACAAGTGGTGTCCCACAGGGATCTGTCCTGGTACCCCTCTTGTTCGGCATTTATTTCTCAGATGTTAAAGCAAACATGGGAGGGCTGTGGCTGACAAAGTTCGCAGATGACTGCAAAATAGGCGCCATAGTCGATACACCAGCAGACACACACATCCTACAAAAAGGCCTCACAGAAACGGACAACTGGTGCTGGAGTCACGGCCTTAAACTAAATGCCAAAAAATGTATAGTCATCCCCTTTGGGAAAAACAAAGTACCCACAAATTATCACATAGACAGCAACCCTCTGAGTACGGAAAAAGTAATCAGAGACCTAGGGACCCAAGTCGACAGCGACCTCTCATTTGACACCCACGTTTCCAAAGTGGTTAGAAAAACATTCTACCTTGCACACCTCATCATGAAGGGATTCACATCCACATCCAAGGATGTCATTGTACCCCTATATTCCTCCCTCATCAGATCCATGATTGAGTACAATGCCCCATTTGGTATGTACCTCACCCGGCATTTGCAACAGCTGGAGAGACCACAAAAGTACCTCACCAAGAGGATCAAGGGTCTCCAACATATGTCTTATTCTGCCAGATAAAGAAACTTCAGCTCTATTCAGTAGCATACCGCCTGCTCAGAGGTGATCTCTGCCTGACGTACAAGGCCATGTCCAATCAGGATCTGATGCACATGCTCCACCTCAAAAAATCCAAATCCATCAGGACCACGAGAGCTAAAGACTTAAACCTCGGCACAAGTATGAATAGGACATGCTGGAGGGATAGATTTATAACCCAGAGGCTTCCCATGCTTTGGAACAAGATCCCAGTTCGTATTAGGCAGAGCCCCTCAATGACTCTCTTCAAGAGAAATCTTGATGAGTGGATGGGAGATCGTAAGTTTACCCCAGGGGTCACATCTGTGTCACTGCTAGACAGGGGCACAGTAAACTAATTCTATTATATAAGGGGACCTTCATTGTGTCATTACTAGACAGAGGCACAGTATTCTAAATTTAATCTGTACCTTTTTTGTACCATTTCATGGGGTGGCAAAAGCCACATCACTATGGCTAGGCTTACAAATGCCCCAGGGAAGATAGCCTAGTACTATACTATGAAACTATGAAACTATGAAATTAGTTGCCTAAACCTAGTAAAGGACTTTAACCAGCTAAGAAAGATCTGCAGCTGCATATTTCTTGAATTTGAGGATGTTCACCCTTGCTGTTATCCTTGATTATTCTACTTGGAACTATGAGAAAACATATCCATCAGCATCAGACAGTTAAGTTTAATCTGTTGGTTCTCAATCCTTAATATGTTTGAGAAAGAGCATGCTGTACCTCCATCCCATTATCTCAAATCCTACTTCATATCTTAGGAGGATACCATGTGCCAGGAATGCAAAGGTATTCAATCACAGGTATCTGTATTAGATGTGCATTATTTTAACATAAACACTCCATTTGCTGCCATTCAGTCTCTCTCAAAACACTAGGTCCTGAAAAAATAAGTTTTTAATTTTCTATCCACATGCAGTGCACTGGTATATCCAAGTTATCTGCACTCTTTTCAGGTTAATCAGAAAATCTATGACATAACTCCACTGGAAAGTTACTCTCCAGTCACGTTGACACCCATGCAACAATAATCAAAACAAAATGAATTGTGACCAGTTCACAGTGGCATGAATGCGAAGGTGTTAATCTGATGTCTAAACTGAAGACAAGCATCTGTCAACCACTAACACCGAATATTCTATAGTTTCTCAATAGATATATATTTTTATGTTATTGGTGTGTGCTTTGTTTTCCAAATCATATAATGGTAAACTAACTACAGATATGATTCAAAGATGCTCCACACATTGTAAGATCAGATAGGAGCAAAAAGTCATGGAAATGGTCACTGCACAGTTTATAAGCAACTATGCAGAATAGCTGTATAAATTATAACGTTCACCACTTCAATAACTGCTGTGTTTTAGCTTTTTCAGTGGTGTAATGGATATTGCTGTTGTCTCACATGTGCAAGGTCAAAGCTTGATTAGGTTGGCAGAGATTATTTTATTATTTTATTTTACTTTGTATTCTTTCACCAGGAGAGACCACTGATCCCATTTCAGTCTCAGTCCAGGGAAAACACAATAGATACATGACATCATATACTGAGTGAATGACAAATTGCTATCTATCTATATATATTAATATCAGAGTAGCCACTTGATGTTTATCCGGGACAACTCTTCTTACCTGATAGCACAAGAGGACAAGGGAATAGGATATGATATAATAGGGGTTTACGAAGTCATGTCAAGGAAATGTAAAAGGGTAATGCTGAACAAAAGGGACAAAGGGAGAAGCAGGTGAAAAATTAGCACACTGTACAGAATAACTCCTCCCTGGATCTCTGAAAGCACTTATCCATAGTAATGTTTATAAACCCAGGGAGCAAACTAACAGGATAAATGTTGGGGATGGAATCTACACAAGGGAACTTGGGACTGTTGTAGAAGGGGAAGGTAGAGATGGGTGGGTAGAATGTTAAATGCACTGAAGAAGTTGTCCAGACAGCCATATTCCCCCCTCCTAAAATCAAGCAAATGTGACTTAATATGGTTGTATGGGCACATCTGCTACTTCGTTGTATGCAAGTCCAGTATAAGGCAGATATTGCTGTTCCACCGGCATGTGATGATGAGGTTTTTGTACAGTACTGCTGCAGCACAGTTAGCAGCTGAGAATGTGATTTCATATGCACGCATATTTAGCAAATTCAGTTACAGTTAATAATGGCATATACAAATGTTTAAACATTTTATTAATTGTCATTGTATACCATGTTAGTGTTAATTTTAGTTAACACATGTAGTACTGGGGCTCTCACTACATAAATACACAAAACACCAGACTACGTTCTAGCTCTTGAATGCCCTGAATTTGACTCATTTTGGTCTTTACCTTGCAGGATATTCATGCTAATGCGGAACCTGTTCTATCGGCATTATAAGCTTGTGTGAGCAGTATTTGGAAACTGTCACCCCCCCCCTTTTTTATACCTCAATGATTTGGTAGATTGAGAGGTATGGTACTGCTACGTGATTGGTTAATGTATCATTAGTAGTTACATAGTCGGGTAGTACGATCAGTTAATGTATCGTTAGTAATTATACAGTTGAGTAGAACGAGTAACTGCCCTATCCACTAATTAGTGAAAAGACTATTACCTACTTTCACCCAGCACTTGCTTAAAAATGACATGGACGAAGTTTTGGAGGTAGATAGGAGCAAACTAACAAGGCATTTTAGAGTAGTGGACTGAGGGTTCTACTTTAACCGTTAACGGTAGTCTGAAAGCTGTTTCACTTTTCACAATTTTGAATATGTGTCACAGGTTCTGCTGTTACTTCATTACAATGACAGCTCATCCACTCTCTGGTGTCAGGGCTCTTACTGGTCCAGATTTTGCAGAGGGTCCAGGTCTTGCCAAGTTTTCATTTTCAAATTACGGCACTACAGCGTTTCTCTTTTTAGGGATACTTGTCAGGCTGCTGGCCAGTTTTAATATTGGGATTGCCAGTTATCTCCATGTTCTCCATAGTAACAAGATTCACAAGAAAGGTTTTATGCAATAAAGGATTAACTTTGTAAATATGCTAGCAGCATTACTCATGGGAAAACTATACTTGTTGCCATTTACTATTTACTAGTTTAGAAATAATTTAAATCATATATTGAAAGGTGTAGTTGAATTAAATGAAGAAATGATGACAGGTTATTATGTAAGTAATTGGTTACAAATTCTCTGCATTGGAGGAGTTGTCTTTGAACTTGGTATGAGCCATTCAGAGGGTACTATGGATGTCTTGATCTCTGACAACAGTGTAACTTGGGGTGGGGGTGGGGGGGGATTAACTATATGGTTTGGGAAGATGTCTGGTTTGCCCAAAATTTAGCTATTTGCAATGAGACTTGTCGCACCTCAGCTGAAATGTATAGGAAAGTACTGGGCAATTGTGTAGAGGTGTGTTATCAATGCAGGTGCTTTAGTAAACTTAAGCTTAGCTTTAGGAACTTTTGGATATGTTTGTGCCAAGAATTTACAATTTTTCTTTTTCTTTTACAAGTGGGGAAGAGCGGAATGGGCATCAGTTGGTGATTTGATGGAGGTGGGTTTGAAATATGAAGGTGCATGTACCAGTGGATGTCTCGGTTGATAAAATGATGTGTAAAGGAGTCCAGGGAGCCCAGGTGAGGAGCGCAAAGTGTGCAACAGTCATTGGCCTGAAGACAGTGGGTGTTAAAGGTAACTGATTCTGATGGGGTAGATGTTCTGGTTGCTGGAGTTTATGCACAGTGAGGTCACAGGTAATCTTACATGATTCAGTGTTCACTAAGGCCCATCAGACTTGGTGCGGTACTTGGGGTAGTGTGTGGGCAAGTGAGGAAGGAGTATGTTGGGGATGGGTAAAGCAGGGCTAGGGAATTTTATGGGGAGTCTCGGGTTCTACAGGTGGGGTGGATGCACAACAATTATTGGCATAGGAAGTACTAGTCTAATGGCTTTAGGGACCTTACAAGCTAGCTAAGGCAACCTAGCCAAGTTCAACTCTTATGTCCATGTGCAGCACCTGTTGCCCTTGTCCTAAATAGATAGGGGTGGAACCCTGGGACTGAATCTACAGCTACCCATCCAGTGGTTTAAGTTGTTTGGCCAATGAGGTGTTCTGTTCATGAGCACCTCGTGTACACTGACCGCCATGTGTACTGTTTGACTGATACATTGGGATTATAGGAGGTGGTTCAGTACAAGGATGACTGTTAAGAATAGATACAGTTTTAATGGGGCATGTTAGGTCTGTGGGGGCTTTGGGGATGTGAGGAACTGTGTGCCTCATGGTGATGCAGGAGTTAGAAGGCTTAGGTAAGGCACTGCTTGGGGTTTCTTACACATGCAGGCCATGTTTTAGTTCCTTGTGAAATGTGAGGGTAACACATAGCAAGTAAGCCTTGAGGGGAAGGCTAGGGACCAGCTATGAATTAAAGCTGTTTAGTTCTGGGGTTACCAGAGTTACATGTCTGACAGTTTATTTGGGTCATTTGAGGAAGGGTTTATAAGTGGGGGTACTGTTTTACCATTGTGGGCCTTTTGGCACATTTCAAGTTAATCTGAGTTTACAGCATCCTGAATTGTGTAGGTTAATTTATTACATGGATAACATGAGGGGTTTGCATTTTTTTTGCTTAGGGGTGTGTCACAGCAGTCAATAGTAAGAATTTTGATGGAAAGATTTAGTTATTTGACAGGCTTGGGAGCAAGGTAAGGTAATTCAGTTGCTCAGGAGACTGTAGCTATGAGTACTTCAGTTGCATGATTGACAAGGTTAAGTAAATTAATTGGTTAGTGGTCACTGGTTTGACGGGTGGAGGAGGGTTGAGAGGGAAGATAGACTGACTTTGACTACTGTCAAGATAGGTTATGTTGCAGGGATTAGAGTTGAGAGATAGAGTTTAAGGGGTTACAGTTTCTGTAGCGTTTTATGTTATGGCGGTATTTAGGCATTCCGAAAGTGTTTGAGGGTCAGCAAAGGTTAGGATGGTCATGTGCTATGCTTATATTGGATAGCTGGAGTGTTGGCAGAATTGCTTTTGGGACTTCATTGTATAGAGGGCTGCTGCTAGGTGATGGTAGGCAAATGCCCTTGTGTGGTTTCACGTGGCACTGGGTTAATGTTTTAGTGTCAACCAGGGCAGGTAATGTCCTGGGGCTCATTATGAGGTTAACACTGGTAGTTGGAATGAATGCGAAGTTGGTTAATATACAGACGTTATGCAGAGATATGTTATTATTTTAGTATTGGAAATGGATCAATGGCATAACTGTTAATCAAGTGGCAGTGCCTATGCTCATATGACAGGATTTGGGGAATGCTGAGGGACCATTTGGGTTTAGAGAAGATTGGTACACCAAATGATATTTGGCTGAACCACCCCTCTTTTATGGGTGGTTAGGTTATTGAAATTCTGGTACGAGAGTGGGAGAACAGCCTGGTTAGACTAGTGGACGGAGAAGAGGGCAGGCTTGCCGTCTTCTGTCACCCCTCTGGTGTTGGATGTTCTTTTCAATGAGTTGAGGAAAAGAAAGTGAGCAGCTGGAGGCTGCTTGATAAATAAATAAGTGAGTGGAGTTAAGGACACTGCTTATTTGGTTGGAGATGTAATTCAATAAATGGTATATGAAGTGAGTTGTTGGACACTGTGCCATAAGTAAAGTAAGTGAGTTGAGGTATGGACGCTGCTTACTGGCTCAGGATGATTAAGGTCATGCTGTCCTGATTAACATTATATGGATGTTTATGCTGTGAGTAAATCAGCTATACTATATTCAGTTGTAATTAATAAATATTGATTATCAAAGCTATGTTATGGAAGTTTAATAAAGGTCGTCAAACGTCATTTGTTGTGATGTGTTTATTGAAGGGGACCAGGACAATATTTTTTTCCTGTTTTATGGTTTGTTAGACTACGCTTCCAGATATTAAAAAATGATGAAACATCATTATAGAATGAGATAAAGGAATATAGAGAAAGCATGTTTTCTGAGTCTATGTGTGTGTGCTTCTATGTATGTTTGTTTGTGTTTTAAATTGTAGGCAACTCTGTGCTGCTGGCTGAGAATCTTTTAAGTCATACAAAAAAAAAACATGCACTGTAGTCAAGCACAGCTAAGACTTTGGAGTAATCAAGTTCTTATAATTTGTTTAGTAATCAAAACTTCTTTATTAATAATTAGTAATTCTTCATTTAAAGAAATACCTAAACTTATAAAATACCTGTATGAAATCATATATAATTATTATGACATGGGAAATAGTATTTCAAAATTTTACAAGATATTGATAAATTATAAAACAACACCCAAATGCTCATATTGGAATTATATAACAAAAGACACTCATTACAACTAACTGAAGAAATTAAATCAAATATGTTATTATCAATAAAATACATCCTTTACACAATACTGGAAAGTTTTTAATTGGAAATGCTTGCACAGAGCATTCTTAACTGCAGATAGAATTACTAAAATTAATTCTTCCACAAAGGGAATATGTTGGAGGTGTGGGCAAATATACAATGCAGCTTGGAATAACATTTTTTTCGACTGTGTTAAAATGAAGCCATTTTGGAATGGTATTAAAAACTTTTTAGAAGCTTTATTTAATGAATCATTTAACTTTTATCTAACGCTCTAGTATTATTAAATGTGTGCGAAGGTCCTCATTTGAATGAGTCAAATATGTTTCTATTATGGATAATACTTGCAATCTCAAGGAAGTTTATAACAAGAAGATGGAATACAAACACAATACCAACTTTGGAAGACTTCTATACCTTACTGAAGCCCATAGGATTGTTGGAAATTAAAATTAAAGAATTAAGGATTCATCTTAAGAAATGTATTAACAATCCAGGAAAAAAGTCTTATCATTGATTGACACTTTGCAATAACTGAACAGATACACTCTGATAACTGGATCGTTATACCTATAAAGTAATTGTATATATTGAGCTCTGTTATAGTGTCAGGCTGATGTAAATAGTGTACATAGTTATTTAAGATGTTATATACAAATACTATGGAATTTATTCAAGTGTATTTGAAAACTAAAAATTTTTTTGAGGGAAAAAAAAACTTCTTTATTGAAAAACAAATAGATGAGAGCTTCATCAAATCTATCTCCTCTTTACATGATATGCAGTATCTGTCTGCTTGAACATAGAGATCATTATCAATTCACTAGAACTGGCAGACCTGCATTATTTGCAAGTGGGGCCCTAATCAGAGTAATATATCAGCCCCCTCCAGCAGTACCCCCGCCCTCAGACATCCCACTGTCCCATTACTCCCCACATTCCATTAACACTGTTCAAACCCGTACATGTACTTACTGGTTTCTTTTTCACTTTTATTTATTTATTTTATTTTATTTTATGCTACAGTTTCTTTATCAGGATAGTCCATTGGGCCAAGAAGAACTCATTTTCAATGGAGTCCCGGGGAGAAAAGCTCCATGAACAACAATATAATATGAAGACAATGCATTTACATTTATGCAATACCTTTGAAGAACGATGATATTACATAACATGATAAAAAATCTATGATTGCACTGAAAATTAAGTTAAAAAAGTAAAAGGTAAAATTATACACACATATACTCACACACACACACACACACACACACACACACACACACACGCATGCACGCACGCACGCACACACACACACACACACACACACACACACACACACACACACACACACACACACACACACACACACACACATATAAATAGGTCAATTAAAATAAGAAAAATCCATTGGTGCATATTCCTGTTAAATTTGTTAGAATGTGAAATAACTCAGGGTTGGCATTACAGTTTTACATGAACTCTTAGCAGAGTTAAAGTAGGATAGGAGGATAAGAGGTGTTCATTGGTGAATATAAGAAGGGTGGGACAATAAGAAAAAAACAGAGCAAGAGTAGGAGCAAATGAGAAAAATAAAGATGGAAGTAATCAGAGAAGTTCAGTGTGATGAAGAGAAGAGAATTTTTACAATGATTAGAGATATTTAAAACTTTTATTTCATATTTTATAGTACAAACACTGATAGCCTTTTGTTAAAACAATACAGTTTCATAATGAGAGCAGACTTAGCATGAACAGTAAACTTCTATGCCCTTGAAGCTCACATTCATTGAAATGGGATTGAAATCCATATTGAAAGAAAATGCATCTGTCCAGTGGCTGATTAAGTTTTCCTTTGGGTGATTTTCAAACCATAGGCCCCTTGCATACATTTTTTGGACCATGCATACATGCATGTGTTCTTTGATGCATCATCCTGATTATATTAAATTATATTCCTTGTTTAATACAGCACCACATGTTAGAGGGTGTTTTAAATTTGTAGGTTTGAGCATGTTTCCAATAAGCAATGAAACACAACATATGAACCAATGGAAGCAAAACTATCCATTGCAAAACATTTAAACCACAAAAGACCGCTCAAAATTCTCTCATTACAATCCATCAATATCAATCAATATACACAATCTCTGCAGAAGTAAAGCTATCTGAATAACTCCACATTGTTGCTGCTGCTAGCAAGCAATTTTACATTTTGCTGTTTCATTTTCAAGTTCAGTGCCCACTGCCCTTGAAAAATAAACTGCCCATGTTATGTTTGGTAAGCTGGTAATATTGCAATAGGTAATAGCTGTAAAACCTGCAAAAGGGTCATAGTTACTAGGTATCTAATGCAAAGGAGGACACACTCAGGCCCCTTAAAGAAGGCACTATATATCAACACTCCATGCACATGGTGTAGAACCCACAGCCTTCTGCACCAAAGGAAAGTATGCTACCTATTTTGTTACTAAGACTGCTTTTAAAATTTGTAGCACAAACATTGATGATGGCCATTTGTTAAAAAAAGTTACACATTGAAAACAAGCTTAGCATAATTAACATTAAAATTCCTTAAGAATACACAAAAATTTAACATTCCTTGCAAAGCACAGAAACTCAACAGTCTTTGAAAAGGCACAGAAGCTCAACAGTCTTTGACAATGCAGAGAAACTCGACATTTAGGTTCATAGGTTCATATGTAGATACTAGGCTATCTGCCCTAGGGCATTTATAAGCTTAGCCAGAGTGTATTTGGCTTCTGCCTTCCTATTAGATCAGCCTACTGTGCCTCTGTAAAGTAGGTCACAGAAGGTACCCTTTTAAGATTAGTTTACTGTGCCTCTGTCTAGCAGGGACACAGAAGAGATCCCAGGGGTGAATTTATGATTTCCCATCCACACATCCAGATTTCACTTGAAGAGGGTCAGCGAGGGGCTATGTCTAACATGAATTGGGATTCTATTCCAGAGTGAGGGGAGCCTCTGGGAAATGAATATGTCCCTCCAGCATGTCCTATTTATTTCTGTGCTGAGGTTTAGGTCCCTGGAGTGTGTAGCTCTAAGGGACTTGGATTTTTTGAGGTGGAGCATGTCCATTAATTCTGGGTTTGACCTGGCTTTGTACATTAGGCATAGAACACCTCTGAGTAGGCAGTAAGCAACTGAGTAGAGCTGGAGTTTCTTTAGTCGAGCTGCATAGGACATCTGTTTGAAGCCCATGATCCTCTTGGTGAGATACTTTTGGGGTCTCTCCAGTTGCTGCAGGTATCGGGTAAGGTACATCCCAAAAGGGGCATTGTATTCAATTATGGGCCTGATGAGTGACGAGTAGAGGGGCACAATGGCCTCTCTTGATCTAGATGCGAACCCTTTCGTGATAAGGTGGGCTATATAGAAGGTCTTTCTAACCACTTTGGCAACGTGATTATCAAAGGAGAGATTACTGTCTACGTTGGTCCCCAAATCTCTAATTACTTCTTCCAGATTAATGGATTACCACCTATGTGGTAATTTGTGGGCACCTTGTTTTTCCCAAAGGGGATGACTATGCACTTTTTAGCATTTAGCTTGAGGCCGTGGCTCTGGCACCAAGCATCCATCTCTGTGAGACCCTTTTGGAGGATGCTTGTGTCAGCTGGAGATTCGATTATGGCCCCCAGTTTGCAGTCATCTGCGAACTTTGTCAGCCATAATCCCCTTGTGTTAGCCTGAACCTCAGAGAAGTATATACCGAACAAGAGATGTCCCAGAACTGAGCTCTGTGGGACGCCACTTGTAAATGATTTGGATTCGGACATGGCACCTGCAATTCTGACCATGTGGGTTCTATCTCTGAGCCAGTTTGCAACCCATCTTGTGATATAGGGGTTGATATTTAAGCTGGTAAGCTTATTTATGATGCCCGAATGGGGTATTATGTCGAAGGCTTTTGCGAGGTCCAGGTAGGCTGTGTGTATTACCTTGCCCTCATCTATGGCTTTGGTAACTGTTTCAAAGAAATCAACTAGGTTTAAGAGGCAAGATCTGCCCTTAACAAAGCTGAATTGGGTAGGGTCCAGTGTCTGGAGGCTCCCAATGTCTTTGTTTATGAGTTCCATGATAATACGCTTCATAGCTTTACAGACCAGACTAGTCAGGCTTATGGGGCGATAATTTCCGGGGTCTGTTGTGGCACCACCTTTGTGGAGTGGGACCACTGTAGCTGTACGCCATTCTTTGGGTACATATCTTGTAGTAAGGCTAAGTTTGAAAAGTGACTTAATGTGAGGGTTCAGTTCTTCTTGGAGCTCATGTAAGACACAGCCTGGGACACCGTCCAGTCCCATAGATGCTGTGTTTTTTGCTTTGGAGAGGGCAGCTTTCACCTGTGCATCTGTGATGTCAGGGAGGTTACATTCAGTCGGGATAGGCATTTGCTCCTTTGGGGGAGAAGGGGGGAGAAGTTTGCACTGAATCTGTCTGCCAGGATGTTGGCTATGTCTGTAGGTTCGTTATATTTTGTACCATTATGCAACAATTCAGAGCATATCTGGGAGTTTCCGCCCATGTTCCTGACATAACTAAAGAAGGCCTTGTGATTATCTTTAGTGTCTAGGGCAATTTTTCTTTCGAAACTGGCCTTTGATGATTTTATGAGGGATCAAAGTTTCTTGCTAATACTGATCAGAGATGCCTTCCCTTTTTGGGATTTTGCTCTGTCATGTAGTAGCTTCCTCCTTCTGTTGTATAGTTTATTTATGGCCGGGGTCCACCAGACCGGTCTCCTGTTTTTGGAGGAGTGAGTCTTGGTTTTATTTGGGATAGCATGATCCATGCATTCCTGCAGGTGCTCATAGAATGCATGCATTTGTAAAGGATTCTGTGGATTGGACTGTATTATCCTCTGGCCCAAGGGCTTTGAAGGATTCCACCTCAGTCTTGAAAAGTGCAAAGTTGGCTTTTGAGAAATTCTTTACAGTGATTTCCTTGGCTGGGGGTGGGGTTGGGATATGGATGTCCAGGGAAATTTGTTTATGGTCTTATTTTACCAATGAGGGGTTTACTTCTGGTGTGGAACATAGAGTCCCCATGATAGTGATGACCAGGTCCAATATGTTGTTCCCTCTTGTGGGAGCGGTGACCAGTTGTTCCATTGCATTAGAGTTTATAAATTCAAGGAACCATTGGGCGAGGGTGTTTGGGCTTGAGTAGTTTTCCCAGTCAATGTTTCAGTAGTTGAAGTCACCCAATAACATAGTGTTTGGAGAGACCTTCATATTCTCCAGTGTTGTCAGGAATGCCAAGTGGGGTTCCTGTAATAGGGTGGGTGTTCTGTAGCAGGCTACAAACTGAAAGGTAGTTTTGCTTGCTGTTAGTTGCACATGGATGGTTTCTGATGCTTCGTGCAGTGCCACTAACCTGGAGGTGTAGGTATCTTTGATGAATATAGATACTCCCCCTCCTATAAATGATTATAAACTCAACATTCTTTGAAAATCTACTAAAAGTCAATAGTCCTGGTCGATGTTAGTTTGCCAACTGGTGTAGAGGATTCAGGCTGTGGGGTACTGTATTGAAGGTACAGGGTTTGAGCCTGAATGAGTTAACTTACCTGCCATCCCTAAATGAGGCATTAAACACACATATCAGGAATTATCTGTTTCTTTGGAACACACACTGTAACCCAATTCAGGATCTGTTTGTTCTCCACATTCATCCAGAATAATATCCATGCTTGTTTCTTAAAACATGCACTCTGTTTCAGTTTGAATGTGCATGCATTGTACTGAAGACATATGTACAGATTCTACTAAGGGTGCACTCTGTGTGCATCCTTAAAGAAGAAATATAATGCATGCACATTCTTAAAGAAGCAATGTAAGTTTTTTGTGGCAGCCCCAAGCCAGTGGGCCCTAGGTGATTGCCTTGGCCACCTAGTGCTGGATCTGACTGTGCGAGCTTGGGTCGTAAATGTATGTCATAGGTTGTTAAACCAAGCTCCAACAGGACAAGTCTCATTTTTCACACCTGTTCTGCATATCTACACTAATTGGTAGTAGCTAATAGATAATAGCTTATGTGATGTATTCCTATCCTATGTGGCTAGTGCCTAAGTAATACAAATACTTTATATAAATCTTGTCCCTGTCAGTGTAAAACTATTAGAACATTGCTGTATCTGTGATGTGATAAGTAAATGATATTTCCCATGTTTGGTTGGGACAACAAGTACTAAAAAAATATGTGACAACCAGTTGAGTTCAAATCCTTAAATATTGTACTTTAGTACTCATGACTGCAGCTAGTCAGGAAAATCTGGCTGAACTTGTGACTGGGAGCACTGACTTTCTATCCTTTATGTCTGGTAGTATACCACACTTTCCATGATAAGATGAATTCAACTTTCTAGTGATATATCAATTATAAGTGCGTTCAGAGAGACGAGATTAGGCTCTGAATGCACTATAAGATAAATCACAGCATTCTATGACAGTGAACCAAAAAGGCTAAAGGAGGAAAGAGATAACTGGCTGCTATTTCAGAATAAGGGGACATTCTGGCCTTGAGAAACCTCATCAGTTTACTGCTGTTATTGAAACTGCTACAAGGAAGGAAAAAGAACAAAATAATAAATAACTAAAATGTACCTTTTTCATTATCTCAGCATAGTCACCCAACCATAACTATATCTTTAAGTTTATGTAATAAACCTCCCTAGGCTCAATTTATGTGCCCTGAGGCAAGGCTACTGTCATGCTCTGATTAGATTCACTTAGTTTCACACATTTCGTTTAAGTCTCTTTTCAACAAAGATTCACACATTTTAATTATCCTCCTGTCACAGGCTTAGCTTTTGTTAGTTTAGAACTTGTAATGTCTGCACTGTTTTAGGGCGGCCACAGTGGTGCAGCAGTTAGCGTTGCCACCTCACAGCAAGAGGTTCTCCGGCTTGATTCTCGGCTGGGGTGCCTTCTGTGTGGAGTCTGCATGTCCTCCCTGTGGTCACGTGGGTTTCCTCCGGGTGCTCCGGTTTCCTCTCACATCCCAAAGACATACTGTAGGTGGATTGGAAACTCTAAATTGGCCCTAGGTGTGAGTGTGTGCATGTGTGTGCCTTCTGTGGAAGGTTGGGCGCTGGGCTGGCAACTCGACACTGTAAAACTCCACTGCCAATCATGAGCAGACAGGTGATCCGCTGCGGCGAACCCTAAGCGGGAAAAGCCGAAAGAAGAAGAAGAACGTCTGCACTGTTTAAGTATGTAAGACTATTGGAAGTGGACCTAGTTTTTATATTACACCTAATGTTTCTTAATACTGTGTTAACAATATATGAATTGCTTAATAATCATTTCAATTACAGATGGATTAATATCTTGCTTATACTTGATGATCGAGTACATTCAGTATACAACCAAGGACTGAACAGTTTGTACAGCTGCACAATTTTCTATTTTCCCTAGACATCTGTGCAAAGGATTTTTCCAACAGCCACTGGTTTAAGGCACACTTACTGAAGGCTCACTGATTCCCATGGTGTGATCTACATGTTGCTATTTGATAAGAATTACAGAAGTGGCAACTAGGACTTGACACATTACTGACAACTTCTTATAATGCACCTGTTTTGACAGTATTTATATGGCACAAACTGAAATAGGAGTCAATTATTTCTTTCATGATTTAATCTTGTTTGGTTCACTGTCATAGAATGCTGCAGTTTATTTTAAACCTAGCACATAAGCTCTTTCTTGTCTGTCTGCACACAATTATTGTTCATATAGCACTAGAAAGTTGAATGCATCCTGTCATGGAAAGGGTGGTATGCTCCTGACATAAAGGATACATAGTAGGTGCTCCCAGTGTTAGGTTTAGACAGACTGTATGGACTGGCTGCACTGATCATCACTACAGTATATTACTTAAGGATTCGAATTTGATTGGTTGTCACATATTTTTTAGTACTTGCTGCCACATCCAAATATGGCAAATAGCATCTATTTTCACATCACAGATACAATGATGTACTAATAGCTTTACATCGCCAGGGACAAGATTTATACAAACTGTTTGCATTAATTAGGCACTAGCCTTATTGGATAGGAATACCACACATAAGGTAAAATATGCATAACAGGAATGAAAAATGAGACTTATCCTGTTGTAGCTTGGATTAACAGCCTATGACATACATTTATGACTCCTACTTTTGTGAATTGGCAATGATCTCTCTGATAAAGCAAATAAATACTGCAGTCATGTAAACTGGAATTGGATCTGACGAAGCTCTTTCAAGAGTAAAAAAGCTCATCTCTATGTTTTTCAATAAACAAGTTTTGATTACTAAACAAGTTATAAGTGCTTGAATACTCTGAAGTCTCAGCTGAGCTTGTTTACACTGCATGGTTCTTTTTTCCTGATTCTTTTAGGATTCTCAGACAGTGGCATTTTTTGCTCACAAGTACTAGTTTTCCCTGTGCTCTATTGTTTTTCCTTATGGGAGGGAGACTGCGTATTCCCCTAAGGCTGAAAAACTATTATGCCTCACTACAAGGGTCTATGCTTTATACATATATATATATATATATATATATATATATATATATATATATATATATATAT
>NC_056746.1:1242195685-1242233185 GCF_019279795.1 Protopterus annectens
GAACAAGGGCTCTGCCTCAGATGGACATTTGGACATTCCCGGTCAACAAATCAACAAATGTCAAATAAATATATATATATTATTTTTTGATTGTCACCAGATAGTGGGCCGGATTCATGCTGGCTTGCACGGAGTGTACGAGTAGAGTAAGACTCCATGCAGCCATCATGTCCAACGAGCGATCCAGGAACAGCCTGTAGGGGCGTGTAAGAGAGCTCCTAAAATGTCTCCTACATGGACAGGGCTGGGATATGCAAATTACCACACTTACAGTCGAAAGGCATGCAAATGAGGTAAATTTGAGATGCAGGAAGCACAAACCTGTCCGAGTAGGAGCCGTGTTAGTTGCAGAAATGTACTCAGTTCACAACTGAGTACCGTTCTGCAAATAGCACAATGGAGCCTTGTCATCTCCAAATAAAGGTTGCATATGGTTGAGGAAGAATGCCAATGGCCAAATATATGGCCATTGGAAATGTTCCTAGATGCAAAATTAAAATAAAAATACTTCTTTTTTTTTTCGGCGATTTCCGATGTTTAAACGTAGCTCAGCGCCGCTCAAACGGGGTGCGCTATAAAAACCATAAAATAAGAAAATAAAAGCCACAAACGTGGAACTTATGAAAATTGTTAAATTACAGTGTAAGGGAATAGCAGGCTGCAGACAACATGGCCTCTGAGTAGGGGTTGCTAAGGAGAGAAGCCCAGTCTAAGACATGTAACCAAGCATTAGTAGGCAATCCTATGTAAATGAGTGTTAGGATAGTGACTCGCACTTTTACATAGCAAATAAGCACAGTCAGTGGAGTGTAGGAGTAGGATATGGGGAGTAACAGAGTAGGAGATAGGTGACATCACAAGGGGAGTATGTATGAAAGTAGTGAAGCTCATTGGAGCAGAGTGGCATGTGTCAGCTGTCAGTTAGACATCATGGAAAGAGGTGTGTCAACAGGTAGGCCAGGAAAGCCAAGAAATGGAAGGTGTATACTATGGATAACACCAAAGTTTCTTGCTGAGTGGGTATGCGTGTGTGCGCGTGCCTGTAAACTCGAGTAAGACAGAGTGCGCACGTAGAAGCATGAGTGCACGCGTTTAAGCCGGAGTAAGCATGTATAAGGCTGTTTAAAGACCTGTAAGCGCATTTGCGCTGATGTGCACGCGTTTTAACCCGAATAAGAAAATATTAGTCCCTCTAAGCATGTGTGCATGCGTGTGAGCTGCTATGAGCGTGTTTGCGCTTGTATGCGTGTCGCTCTCCCCTGAGGAAACAGAAAGGAAAAAGGAAGCACAACAAATAGTAGGAAGCTACCAGGGAATACTAGTAGAACTAGCAGGTGCAAACAATCGGAATCAGGCAATTATACAGGCAGAACACTAGCCCAGCCCAGCAATTAAAACTCTGCAAACAACAGTGCAGTTTGTTTCTCTCAAGAGACACTGCAACACTGGAGTAAGCTACTAGAAGTGAAAACTGAAAAAGCTTCACTCAGACAAAAAATGCTAGGAGCTGCCATTGCTGTTATAAGGCGACATATGCAACATGCTGAGGGTGGTGACAATGCAAATGCTGCAGGACAACCCACAGTGAGGAGATGGAGAAGAGTGTACAGGCCCAGGGTCACCTACCAGGGGTTACATGAGCTGGAGATAGTGGAGCGCTATAGAGTGAACAGAGACATCCTGCAGCAAATTGTTGAGCTGTGCAGGCCACACCTCACACACAGAACCAACAGAGGGGAACCCATCCTAGTGGAAACCAAGGTATGTGTTGTCCTAAGAATACTAGCAACAGGTACCTTCCAGAGACCAACTGGTGATATGATGGGGATATCACAGGCATCAGCATCCAGGGTACTGCACCAGTTCCTGGATGCCATGTCAGCACATGTCAGTGATCATGTATATTTCTGCAATTCCCATGAGGTATTGGCCAGCAATATGCGTCTCTTCCAGCAAATAGCATAATACCCTGAGGTAGTGGGTGCAATAGACTGCATGCATATACGCATCAAAGCACCAGCTGGTTAGCGGGGTAGGGCCTACATTAACCGCAAGGGCTTCTCCTCCATCAACTGCCAGGTCATGTGTGATGCCCAGGGCATAATAATGAATGTGTGTGCTGGCTGCCCTGGAAGCTACCATGATTCCCATATCTGGCATCTGACGCAGCTGTACCAGACATTTGCCAATGGGGACATCCCACATGGTCACCTAGTGGGGGATGCTGGCTGTGCACTGGAGCCGTGACTGATGACACCCATCAGAAACGCACACACACCTGAACAGGAATGCCATAATGAGGCACACGCACAAACACTAAATGTAATTGAGCATGTGTTTGGGTTGCTCAAGTCACGGTTCCAGTGCCTGGACACATCTGGTGGAGCCTTGCAATACTCACCAACTACATGTACCCAAATTGTCATGGTATGTGCCATGCTACATAATATGATTCAGCTAAACAGCTGCAGCAGGACCAGCATAGGCCTGGGCCAAACAGTCCCCCACCATTGCCAAGGCCATCACAGGCAGAGTGTAACTCGGAGGAGGAACAGCCTGAGCCTGCCCCAGTAGGCAGAAGGAGGCGTGCCCAGTATGCCTTGGCCTTGGTAAAGAGGCAATGCATAGCACATACACTGGCTCAGTAGGAACCCTGGAAATGATACCTCTCTCTGACTCCCACATACAGTGAAAGGGATGCCTAAGTTGACACAACCTGCTTTTAAACATGTGCAGGGAGTGTAGTATGTGCATCTGACATAGGCAGCCCAGCAGCACCACCTGAGGCATGATTGCCATGTGTTAAGCAATTTAAGGTAGTGCTAAACAGCATTTACCACCATGTAGTATATGCAAACTTGATGACCTTGAGTATCATCCTACCCTCACCAAGCATGATGCCACAATATGAAGACAAGATGATCAATTACAACAATTGGCTTAAGTATTGGTGTCAGTGAAAGGGGATCCAATGCCTGTCAGCCTGGGATGACATGCTCGACAAGACATGATGCTTTGCTAGGGATGGCTTTCACCTGTCACCTGTGGCCTTTTGGATAATGCCAAAGGCTCTTGTCACCCCCATAGTGCCTTTTTCAGGTAAGGGTCAAAATACAAACCCACCTCCATAGGTATCACAAGGGATAAGATACGAGAAGTAATGCTACTCAATGCCAGAAGTCTAAACCGCAAGATGCACGCACTCCAAACTCTCCTCAGCATGGAGAATGTTGATATCTGTGCAGTAACAGAAACCTGGTTCAAGGCTCCCAAGAGCACCCTAGCACTAACAGGTTACACCTCATGCCATGCTTTACAGCCACAAAACATGGAACAAACTACAAAAGGAGGGTGAGTATCAATATTTGTCAAAGATACCCACACACCCAGGTTGGTGGCACAGCATGAAGCATCAGAGACTATCCATGTGCAACTAACAGTGGGTAAAACAGCCTTCCAGTTCATAGCCTGCTACAGACCACCATCCTAAACCCAGGAACCACACTTGGCCAACTGGAGAACACATGAAAATATGAAGGTCTCCCCCAAACACCATTATATTGGGCGACTTCAACTACCCAAACATAGACTGGGAGCATTAACCTAGCTCCAACACCCTAGCCCAAAGGTTCCTAGACTTTATAAACTCATATGCTATGGAACAACTTGCTACCACTCCCACAAGAGGGGAAAACATACTGGACCTGATCATCACCAACATGGGAACTCTATGCCCAAGACCAGACGTGTATCTCTCACTGGTAAGATCAGACCATAGACTAATCTCACTGGATATTCACATCCCGACCCCAGCCCATGGCCAGAAAACCACAGTGAAAAATTTTCACTAAAGCAAATGTCACACTCCTCCAAACCGAGGTGGAATCCTTCACAGCCCCTGTGCCTGTGGAAAATATGGCCCAGACTTCAGAACCCTTTATAAACGCATTCTATGAACACTTGCAGGAATGCACGGATCATGCAATCCCAAATAAAACCAAGACCCAATCCTCCAAAGGCAGGCATCCTGTCTGGTGGACCCCAGCCATAAACAAACCATACAATACAAGGAGGAAGCTACTATATGATAGAGCAAAATCCCAAAAAGGGAAGGCATCTCTGATCAGTATTATTAGAAAACAACGGTCACACATAAAATCGTCAAAGCCATCTTTGAGATAAAAATTGTACAGGACACTAAGGATAATCACAAGGCTTTCTTTAGTTATGGTAGGAACCTGGGTGGGAATTCCCAGATATGCTCAGAATTAGTCCAAAATTACAAACAATACACCAAATCCACAGACATTGCCAACATCCGAGCTGACAGGTTCAGTGCAAACTTCTCCTCCCCCTCCCCACCAAAAGGGCAAATATCTATCTCAGCAAAGTGCTTGCCCCCTGACATCTCAGATACACAGGTACAGCCAGCCTCTCCAAAGCAAACCACACGGCATCAATGGGACCAGACTGTGTCCTGGGCTGTGTCCAACATGAACCCCAAGAAGAATTGAACACAAACATAAAACCACTGTTCAATCTCAGCCTTACTACAGGATTTGTACCCAAAGAGCAGTGTACAGCAACAGTGGTCCCTCTCCACAAAGGTGGTGCCTTAATGGATACTGCAAACTATCGCCCTAGAAGCCTGACTAGCTTGGTCTGCAAAGCTATGGAAAGGATCATCATAGACTTCAGAAATAAAGATATTGTGGACCTACAGACACTGGATCCTACCCAGTTTGGCTTTGTTAAGGGCAGATCCTGCCTCTTAAACCTAGTTGAGTCATTTGAAACAGTCACCAAGGCCATTGACGAGGGGAAGGTGGTCCACACAGCCTACCTGGACCTCACAAAAGCCTTCCATACAATACCCCACTTGGTCATTATAGATAAGCTCATAAACTTCAATATAAATCCTTATGATACTAGATGGGTTGCAAACTGGCTCAAGGACAGAACCCACATGGCCAGAAATGCTGGAGTCATGTCAGACCCCAAACCAGCTACAAGTGGCATCCCACAAGGCTCAGTCCTGGGACCTCCCTTGTTTGGTATATATTTCTCGGAGGTACAGGCCAACACAGAAGGACTGTGGCTGAACAAGTTTGCAGATGACTACAAACTGGGCACCATAATCGACCCTCCAGCTGACACAAGCATCCTACAAAAGGGCCTCATAGAAACAGACAACTGGTGCCAGAGACATGTCCTCAAGCTAAACGCAAAAAAGTGTATAGTCATCCCCTTTGGCAAAAACTAAGTGCCCACAAACTACCACATAGGTGGTAACCCATTAAGTATGGAAGAAGTGATAAGGGACCTGTGGACCCAAGTTGATAGCAATCTGTCATTCGACAACCACGTGGCCAAAGTATTTAGTAAAACATTTCATATAGCCCACCTAATCATGAAGGTATTCACATCTAGATCAGGGGAGGTCATTGTGCCTCTTTACTCATCCCTCATCAGGCCCATAATTGAGTACAATGCCCCTTGTGAGATGTACCTTATCAGAAACCTGCAGCAGCTGGAAAGACCACAAAAGTACCTCACCAGGAGGATCAAAGAGCTCAAACAGATGCCATTTGCTGCCCGGTTAAAGAAACTGCAGCTCCACTCAGTGGCATACCACCTGCCCAGAGGCAATCTGTGCCTGATGTATAAAGCCATGTCCAACCTGGAATCAATGGACATGCTGCACCTTGGAAAATCTGAATCCCATCAAGCTATGCGCTCAAGAGACCTGAACCTCAGGACTGAAATAAATAGGACATGCTGGAGTGACAGATTCATAACCCAGAGGCTCCCTCCACTCTTGAGTAAACTCCCACTCCAGGTTAGCCAGAGTCCCTCATTGACTCTCTTCAAGAGGAATCTTGATGAGTGGATGGAAGATTGTAGGTTTACCCTGGGTATCACTTCTATGTCACTGTTAGACAGAGGCACAGTATACTAACCTTGAAAAATGTCATGGCAATCTCCATTTAAAATGTGTGTTGTAAGCCAAACACACTCTGGCTAGGATTATAAATGCCCTAGGGCAGATAGCCTAGTATGAACCTACAAACAGAATCACACACATCAACTAGTACAACTGTGGTCAATGTGGAGTAATGTTTGGCAATGTCCACCCAAGTTGGTGAATACACAGCAATGTTGGACAAGCCGGGTTTAAGTAGGCCATAGCTGAACAAAAGGCAACATGCTCAGTTGCCCAACTGGCCTTTAACCAGTCTGGTTTGCTCAGTATGAGCATTTAAAGCAGTGATGGGACTCAAACCCATGATACTGTGCACCATAGCGAAAGTACTGAACCACTACACCATGACAGTATTGCAGCATTCAGCCAGTATGAAAGAATGTTGACAAGTCTTTGCAAACTATCCCATGGAAACCCTGCAGGCACAGCATAATCCCTACTGAGTTATGACACAAAGGAGTCTGGCAGTAAGAACACAACATGACTTACAACACACACAGTATAAATGTCAATATTGGTCATGTTCACACACAACCACAAATGTAGTGGTCTTCAGATCACAACATATGGAAAGGTCACACTGGGCATGCTCACACACTTGGATAAATGAGACATATGTCAGGCAACAAACCATGGAAAGCCTGAACTGGGCATGCTCACATACTTAGGCCATGTCTGAATATAGCAGTCGGCCACACATATCTGGCAGTTGTATGTGTTAAGCCAGGAACCTCCCACGATCCAGCAATCCACCCTGTGCACACAGTTAAATGACAACAGACACATATATTAATATACTGGAACCCTGTCATGATCAAACATGTTACACAGATACACAAGTTGTTCATAGAAACTGGGAAAGCCACGGCAATAAAGACCTGCAAACAGTATCAGCAACAAATATTGTGCATCCTGAACATAAGCATAGGTGCAGAGGTCGATACTAGGCTGTCTGCCCTAGGGAATTCATAAGCCTAGGCAGAGTGTATTTGGCGTCCACCTCCCCAGTAGAGTAGCCTACTATGCCTCTGTAAAGTAGGTCACAGAAGGCACCCTTTAAGGCTAGTTTGATGTGCCTCTGTCAAGCAGGGACACAGTGGAGATCCCAGGGAGTGAATTTGCAAGTTCCCATCCATGCGGCTGGATTTTGCTGGAAGAGGGTTGGCGAGGGGCTATGTCTAACTCTAACTGGGATTCAATTCCAGAGGGAGGGGAGCCTCTGGGTAATGAATCTGTCCCTGCAGCATGGCCCATTTAGTTTTGTGCTGAGGTTTAAGTCCCTGGAGTGTGTAGCTCTAAGGGTCTTGGATGTTATGAGGTGGAGCATGTCCATTACTTCTGGGTTTGACATGGCTGTATACATCAGGCATAGATTACCTCTGAGTAGGCGTTAAGCAACTGAGTAGAGCTGGAGATCCTTTAGTTGAGCTGCATAGGACATCTGTGTGTAGCCCATGATCCTCTTGGGGAGGTACTGTTGTGGTCACTGTAGCTGCTGCAGGTGTTGGGTAAGGTACACCCAAAAAGGAGCATTGTAGTCAAACATGGGCCTGATGAGTGACTAGTAGAGGGCCACAATGACCTCCCATGATCTACATGCAAACCCCCAATTGATAAGGAGGGCTATATAAAGGTCTTTGCAATGACTCTGTCAATGTGATTAGCAAAGAAGAGGTTACGATCTATGTTGGTCCCCAAATCTGTAAATACATCTTCTGTACTTAATGGATTACCACTTATGTGATAATTTGTGTGCACCTTGTTTTCCCCAAAGGGGATGACAATGCATGTCTTAGCATTTAGCACAAGGCCATGGCTCTGGCAACAAACATCCATCTCTGTGAGACCCTTATGGAGGAAGCATGTGTCAGCTGCAGTGTTGCTTATGGCCCCCGGTTAGCAGTCATCTGTGACGTTTATTAGACATAACCCCCCTTGTTAGTCTGAATCTCAGAGAACTACATACCGAACAGGACAGGTCCCACAACTGAGCCCAGTGAGACACCAGTTGTAACTGGTCTGGAATTGGACATGGCACCTGCAATTCTGACTATGTGGGTTCCATCCCTGAGGCAGATAGCAACACATCTAGTGATATAGGGTTTGATATTTAAGCTGGTAAGCATATGTATGATGCCTGAGTGGGGTATTGTGTTGCAGGCTTCTGCAAGGTACAGGTAGACTGTGTGAACTACCTTGCCCTCATCCATGGCTTCAGTAACCGTTTCAAAGATATGAACTATGTGTAAGAGGCAATATCTGCCCTTAACAAAGCTGAATTGTGTATGATCCACTGTCTGGAGGCTCACAATCTTTTTGATTATGACTTCCATGATAATACTCTCCATAGCTGTTTCTACCACACTAGTCAGGCTTATGGGGTGATAGTTCCTGTGGTCCGTTGTGGCACCACCTTTGTGGAGTGGGAGCACTGTATGTGTATGCCATTCTCAGGGTACATATCCTGTAGTAAGGCTAAGTTGGAACAGTTGCTTAATGTGAGTGTTCAGTTCTACTCAGAGCTTGTGTAGGACACAGCCTGGGACACCGTCCAGTCCCATACATATGCTGTGTTATTTGCTGTGGAGAGGGCACCTTTCACCTGTGCATCTGTGATGTCAGGGAGGTTACATTCATTTGGGATGGGCACCTGTACCCTTGGGGGGTAAGGGGGGATGATTGTGCAGACTCTGTCTGCCAGGGTGTAGGCTATGTCCGTAGGTTTGGCATATTTTGTGCTGTTATGCAACAATTCAGAGCATATCTGGGTGTTTCCACACATATTCCTGACATAACTAATGAAGGCCTTGTGATTATCTGTAGTGTCTGGTCAATTTCACTGTCAAAACTTGCAAGTGATGATTATATGAGGGATTGAAGTGTCTTGCCAATAGTGTTCAGAGATGTCCTCCCTCTGTGGGATAATGCTCTGTTATGTAGTAGCTTCCTCCTTCTGTTGTACAGCTTATATGACAGGTCTCCTGTTTTGGAGGAGTCATGGTTTTATTTGGGATAGCATGATAAATGCATACCTGCAGGAGCTCATAGAATGCGTTTGTAAAGGATTCTGCAGATTGGGCTGTATTATCCACCAGCACGGGGCCTTTGAAGTATTCCACCCCAGTCTTCACAAGTGCAAAGTCTGCTTTTGAGAAATTCTTTACAGTGATTTCCTTGGCTGCGGGTGGGGAACGGGATATGGATGTCCAGGGAAAGTTGTTTATGGTCTGATCTTAACAATGAGGGTTCTACCTCTGGTGTGGAACATAGAGTCCCCATGTTGGTGATGATCAGGTCCAATATGTATTCCCCCTTGTGGGTGTGGTGACTGGTTGTGCCATAGCACATGGATTCACAAATTGTAGTAGCTGTAGGGTGATGTTGTTGAGGCCTGAGTAGTATCCCCAGTCAATATTCGTGTATCTGAAGTCAACCACTATAATGGTGTGTGTGAAGACCTTCATATCCTACACTGTTCCCAGGAAAGCCGAGTGTGGTTCCTGGGTATGGGGGGGTGGTCTGAACTACACACCAAACCAAAAGGCAGTTTTGCACAATGGTAGTTGTATATGTATGGCCTGTCATGCTTAGTGCAGTGGTACCAACCCAGAGGTGTGTGTATCTGTGATGTATATGGATACACCCCCTAGTTGTGTTGTGTGTTACAAGTCCTGTGGTCATGAAGCATGGTATAGAACATAACCTGGCAGTGCCAGTGTGCATATGTGACCCTGAACTAGGCATCTTTTAATGCACAGATATTGTTATCCCCCATACTGAGGGATAGTAAAAGATGTACATTCCTCTTTGGAAAGACTGATGATGTCAGCACCCAATAAATACAGCAGGAGAAGGGAAATCATCCAGTAATGTGAATAGCGTGCCATGTTAATGCGTCTCTCTCAAGTATCATAACATAGTTAGATAGGGGTTTGAATCCTGCAAATGCTGTGCATGTGTGGGGGGCAGGGGGGTGTGTATGTATGCAATTCTCTGTGAAAGGAATGGCCTTTTTGAAGACTGGGATAACACACTAAAAGATGTACATTCCTCTTTGGAAAGACTGATGATGTCAGCACCCTATAAATACAGCAGGAGAAGGGAAATCATCTAGTAATGCGAATAGCGCGCTGTGCTAATGCGTCTCTCTCAAGTATCATAACATAGTTAGGTAGGGGTTTGAATCCTACAAATGCCATGTGTGTGTTTGTCACACAGTTTTTGTCAATGTGTTGTGTGTTTTGCTTTTATTATTGTATGACATATTATTATAACAGTAATTTCAATGCACACATCAGGTATGTGTGTGCCACATACAGATATGTACCTGTGACCTTTAATAGTTCCTATGTGTGAAGCCTGCCTCATATGAATACAGTTGTTACCTTTGCCAGCATGTGCCACAGCTTTCCAGACCTTAGGCCATACATGTATGTTGGTGACAATGCAGGTTACTGCAGTGATCTGTGTCCTAGGCCAACTATGTGACACACACCCATGAAAGCTTTGATAGATTAATGTGGGTGAGGGTTCATGTCTGGAGTATGTGTCAGACATGTTAAAACACAGCAAAGTCTGTGAGTGATGGACATCCAGTGTAGGTGTATGGCAACTGTTGCTGATATGCATACAGACACTTTCTTGCTTAGGTGATACACCGAGGGACTGCAGAACACCTTTGGAAATGTGAATATCACAGGATAGACAAGATAACACTTGTCCACATGTACACACCATTACCCGTTCTACATGATAGGTGCTACCACCTACATGGTACTGTTGGAATATTATGTTAAGTACATGCCGATGACAATGCTAGTTGCATTACAGCAATAAAGCATGGCTTGGACAACAGGTATCTGTCTGTATGATACCCTTGTGGTGGTTAGGTGTGTCATGTGTAGAATGCATTGTAGGCCACTGTATGCATTTGCAGTCATGGATGGACATATCCGTAGTGTGTTGGCATGTATGTGAGACTGCTATATGCCAAAGAGTATTGTTCCCAGGGATGTGTGGGGCTCAGTAAGAATGGATACTGGTATAGTGTAGTACTGTATGTATCTATTATATCTATATGTATATACATATTCTATCTATCTATATATCTCTATCTATACATACCTCTCTATCTATGTACATATATATATATATATATATATATATATATATATATATATATGTAGATATATAGATATACATATATATATCTATATATATCTATCTATCTATCTATGTATATATATATATATATATATATATATATATATATATATATATATATATATATATATATATACATATATATACACACTTCTAAACATCCACTGCTGTACATATACATGCACATCTAGGCACATAGACTGGCCACCTTTCATGGTGGGAATATCACTTCTGAAACAGTTGTGAGACATACCATTCTGTAATGATATTGCACAGTGTTGTGCAGAATGCATTATGCTGTCCTCAGGCCGTATAGCTGTAGCAGGCCTCACTGGCTCAATCCCACAGACGTTCACCACCACATGACATATACCTGCAATGCATGCTGTTTTCAATGCCACACACTACAACCTACATTGATATGTGCACATAGCAACCTTCAACTACATATGTATGTCCAGCCTTCACTAACAGTTGCAGTATGTCCCTTGCCCTATGCAGATCTGCATATACATATAGATACAGACTGCTAACACATATGGAGGGTTCACAGTATGTAGATTACCTTTCAGACACATCATTCAGATGCCAGCAAATACATATCTGTTACATACATTACATTTGTATTTCTCACCTCTGTCAGTTGTACCTGTTGATCTGTTGTATTTTGTGGATTGGTGTCTCTGACAGCTTTTTTCTTTTGGCTTGCTGGCTGGCTTGCTTGCTTTTTTTTTTTTTTTTTGGTCTCTGTCTCTTTCTCTGTCTCTCTCTGTCTCTCTCTGTCTCTGTCTCTCTCTCCCTCCAGTTGCTACAATGATATTATTGCATGTGTGGACTGGCAGTACAGGCTGCTTTTCTAGGTATCTGCAGATGTGCAAGTGATGGCCTCTGCACCAATTGGTGGCCAGCATTTAGTAATTGCATGCAGCCTACTGTGTGGTAATTGCAGTTCTCACTGTGATTTCAGGACACTGCTATAAAATGATAGGTTAGGTAGGTGAAGGCCTTTCAGTTTTGCAAGGTGGGGAACATGCTGGTTTGCTGTGGACACTGTTGTGTCAGTCAGAAGGTTGGTATATCTCTCATATCTGAGGCTGTGTTATAGCCACTGAAATGCATGTTGTACTGAAACCTGGCTGTTGCTTCTTCCAGTTAGCTCTTCTCAGTGTGTATGTTAACTCACACCTGCTAATGCTAACACTGTTTACATGGGAGTATGTACTTTCCTGTGGGATTTGTGGATTAACTGGCATACAACAGTAGTTCTTGCAATGTGTTGCTGTGGCCTTTCTATTTTCCCTTCACATTCACTCCTTGAATGCCTGATATTTGTCTTTACTGGAATGTGTTGTTATGGCTTTCCTATTTTCCATTTACATTCACTCCTTGTAATGCATGATATATTTCTTTCAGCACTAAATTCTTATATATCTGCTGTGGCTTGGTGGTACTTCATGCAGTCTGGTGAGCCCAAGGTCTGGGCTTTGACACTTACAAAGGTATTTTATTTTGCTGCTGAGCAGTACTAGGGCCTTGTCATACAGAGTGAATAAGGCACTTTTAAACAGTTGTAAGCGGGAAGCAGGAAGTCAGTGGGGACACCATCTAGGGGATGTGCAGGCTGGGTGTAGGGAAGGTCCATATCTGCACATTTCTTTAACTGCAATAGCTGTAGATATGTTTGACATTTGGTGTGACATTTGAAACCTTCCACCCCTGAGAGAGGGGTGAGGACAACTACGTATATTGTACTAACAATTATGATTATCAGGCACATGCAGTGCTTGTGAACTGCTATACTGCCATTAGTGTGTTAGAAGGCTACATCCTTTGATATTTCTGTGTTGTACTCCTACATAAGGGCATGCTTGTGGAAGTAATTCTACAGCTATTCGCAGAGTGTGTAACAGCAGACAGGCTGATATGCCTGTGTGTTTCTGACACTTCCAGGCCTGAGATACTTTCAGGTGTATATATGACCAGCCTCAGGGAAAGGTACATATCAGTGAGATACACCCATAATATATTTCAGATATTCTGCAGTTGTGACTGTGGGGTATTTTGAGCATATGTATTACTACACCATTTCTGACATGCAAGTAGTGTCTACTGTAACTTATTGACAGTTACCATTACGTGGGATTCCCCACCTTTCTGCCTACTGTCAGTACATTTCACAGGGAGTCAGTGGGGCACAGGTAACATTTGTTTTCAAATCAGGGACATCCCTGTAAATCAGTCACAGTTGGGAGGTCTGGCCTCTTACCTATTCAAATATGGCGGTGTTTATCCTGCTCTGATGTTGTGTGGGGTTTGTAAGGTGCTACTGTAACATTATTACCTACTAGCATGGCTGTTTCTCTTATCACACTCATGTAATGCAATTCCACAAGAATTGCCAGTAAAGATACACAGAACAAGCTTTGTGTAATGGCCTTCCTATTTTCCCTTTACATTCACTCATTGTATTTCATGATATATTTCTTTCAGTACCAGGTTCTTGTATATCTGCTGTGGCTCAGTGGTAATTCATGCAGTCTAGTGTTTCTAAGGTCTGGGGTTTGAGACTGACAGGGGTATTTTAGTTTGCTGATGAGCAGACTACAGGCCTTGTCATACAGAGTGACTAAGGCACTTTTAAGCAGTTGTAAGTGGGTTTGTGCATACCCGCGCAAATGCGGGAAAACATTTTGGAAATTATAAAAAAAAAAGGCGACTGCTATTTTTGCATTTTAAACATTTTCAGTAGGGTTTAGTCTGTGGGGATGTGTGGTGTTGTGTTCCTTGACATTTCAGCAGACTCGCTCGTGGGTGTTTACTTTCAGGACTCTGACTCTTCTGGGGGCGTGTCCCTTTGCTGTACTCGGCAATCGGACATGCCCCCTACTTTCCTACACGGACCGTGTTAGACTAGGGTATGATTCAGCATGCCCTCATGAATATGCATGGCATGATGATGTCATACCTTTCAACTGCAGCCTCCGAGTAGGACATATTAAGTCTTACACGGAGGTTTCATGAATCCAGCCCAGTATCTTTATTTCAGAGTTCTCACCATACTTATAGATAAGCAAATAGTAAGATCACTGTTGCAGGAATTCATAATAGGTAAGTTATAACTGAGAGATGAACCTACATCTTCCAAATTCTGAGATTAGACAGATATCTCCCTATGAAGTATATGTGTTGGTAAAGGAGAGGGTAACTGTTGCTATCTTCTGCTGATTTTTTCTCGAAGGTCATCACATGTTACATGCTAACTAAATCCGTACTCACTCATTCCTTCTCCAGTCTTGCACTTAATCAGTTTCAGTGTCATGAGAGAGCCAGAGCTGTTCCCAGCATTCAGTGGGCACAATGCAAAGAACCTATTACTGGGTAGGATACAAGAGTCGTGTATATATATATATATATATATATATATATATATATATATATTTATAGAGCCCCCTCTCTGACATCTACACAAATCCCTACTTACATATATCAAGAGGAAAAGATGGCAACAAGCCCTCCTTACTATGGAAAACGATATATGCATTGTTACTAAGAATGATCCAAGCTTCATCAATGCAAGGATTCAATGCCTGCCACACATTCAGGCCCACATTATCATTGAGCAGACACATTAGACAAGATAGTAACCTGAACTGTTTCATGTTTATAGGTTTATATATTATTACTAGGCTAACTGCCCTTGTGGGCTATTTTAAGCTTAGCCGATTACCCCATGTGAGAATCAAAGCCTGCAATTTGTGTCTGTAAGGTAAACACTTTAATCATTATGCCAGCCTCTTTTTGTGTTTAAATTACCTGTTTAACTGTTGTAGGCTACACACTGAAGTGTGATAGCCATTTCTGTGCATTTAAAGTGTTTTTTGATTGTATTTGCTTTATTTTCTGAAAAAAACTAAAAAACAAAAAAAAAATACTTGTTTTCCTGTCTTTCTAAGCTAGTACAGTCCAGTTTTCAGGTTCGTGCTGAATTCAGGGCTGTGTTACAAGTTTCTGTGTTTGCCCATACCTTACTTGGATAGAAGGAAGTTTCTCTGTTCACTGTGAGGGAGGGAGCTTTTGAGCAGCCTATCTGTCCCTGGAGGAGTGGTTTCAGCCCAGAAATTAGTAGTTTATTCACCATTTTGGGCTAATTTCTATCCTTTTATTTCCCTGCTAAAAAAACAGCATTTGCGCGGTTTTGCGTGCAGGACAGTGCCGGTTAGCTAGGGTATAACTATTCCCGGCTCCACAAAGTCTACTCTTCAATTTTTCCCTTGGAACTAAACAAACTTTCAACTTAAACACTCAAGCCATTCATTTCTCAGCCCGGCACTTGCTCAAAACTCATAGCAAGCACTAATAAACCTTAGCACTAGACCCCCCCCCTAACTGTAAAGAAGGACAAGGCTCTCTATTCGACCTTACCAGCCAATCAGTAAAACAGTTCACTATACCTATCCAGGCATGTCCAAAGGGCAGTTTCAGGTGTACTCTCCGGTCCAACTGGTGAATCTGAGTATTTTGAAGCAATGTTCCAATTAGCTCATGTACACAGACAGCCCTGTCCTCCTTCCACCAAACACTAATAAATGCAAGAGATGCAATTATACAGCCAAACTGGAGGCTAAGCTCTCTCAACCCAACACTGGACCAGGCAGTCAAGAGGAGAAGGGAATTACTTGCATCACACCACCAGTCTCACACAGACCTATGAAACCAGCACAGGTAAAAAAACACACATAAATACACAAAAACATACTCGGAGGCTGTAAATAAAAATCTGCAAAAGAAACAGAGACCTCCAAAGCAGACATCCAAGCAACCTCCACCCCCCCCAACACAAACCATGAAACACATACTTCAGAAAACCTGTGTGCCACGCAATCACAGCCCTTAAGGCAAAATAACATACCCAACACACTAATAATAGGTGACTCTATAGTCAGGCACACTGATGTCCCACTCACTAGGCTGAACAAGGAGAAGGTTACTGTTAGCTGCCTGTCGGGTGCCAGGATCCGCCACATAACACAAGCACTCAGGTCACTCCAGAACAAGTACAAATATGACTCTGTCATTGTCCATGTTGGTGTGAATGACCTGAGCCGTACTTCCCTGGACTACATGAAAAGAGACATGGACGAGCTCTCTGATCACGTAGCCCAGGCCATCATGAGATGGGTTGACAACTGGCTCATGAACAGAACCCACATGGTAAGAGTTGCAGGAGCTAGGTCTGACTCTAAACCGGTTACAAGTGGCGTTCCCCAGGGCTCAGTCCTAGGACCCCTCCTGTTCGGAATATACTTCTCAGAGTTACAGGCAAGCACAGGAGGACTAAGTTCACAGACGGCTGCAAACTTGGTGCTATAACTGACTCTCCAGCTGACACAGATATCCTCCAAAAGGGTCTCACTGAGACAGATACCTGGTGTCAAAACCATGGCCTCAAGCTAAATGCCAAAAAGTGCATAGTCATCCCCTTTGGAAAAAAACAAATTACCCATAAACTACCACATAGGTGGTAGCCCCTTAAATACGGAAGATGTAATAAGGGATCTGGGGACCCAAGTAGATAGTAACCTCTCCTTTGATAATCACATTGCCAAAGTGGTTAGAAAGTCTTTCTATGTGGCCCACCTAATCACAAAATGGTTTGCATCCAGATCGAAAGAGGTCATTGGGCCCCTCTACGCATCACTCATCAGACCCATCATAGAGTACAATGCCCCATTTGGGATGCACCTTACAAGATCCCTGCAACAACTGGAAAGACCACAGAAGTACCTCACCAAGAGGATCACTGGCCTCAAGCAGATGCCCTATGCAGCTCGACAGAAGAAACTCCAGCTGTACTCGGTTGCATGCTGCCTACTCAGAGGTGATCTCTCCCTGACATACAAGGCCATGTCCAACCCAGAACTGATGGACATGCTCCACCTAAAGAAAACCATATCCCCTCGAGCCACATGCTTCAGGGATCTAAACCTCACCACAACAATAAATAGGACATGCTGGAGGGATAGATTCCTGTCCCAGAGACTCCCCATGCTCTGGAATAAGATTCCAATCTACATTAGGCAGAGCTCCTCACTAACCCTCTTCAAGAGAAACCTTGACGAGTGGATGGGAAACAAAGTTTACCCCAGGGATCATTTCAATGGCTCTGCTGGACAGAGGCACAGGGAACTAATCTAAGGGGGTGGCGAAAGCCAACACATTCCGGCTAGGCTTATAAATACCTTTGGGCAGATAGCCTAGTATCTACCTATGAACCTACAATTATGCAAACCTCTTACAATTAACTTTTAACAAAACTCCTTATTATATCATAGCTAACTACAAGAGCCGCCCTCCTCATATCCTCTTCAGCCCATATCTCCTGTTGTTATTGTTGTGTCTTTCGGCTTTTCCCGGTTAGGGGTCGCCACAGCAGAACTCCGGTCCACTAATGATTGGCAGTAGATTTTTACATGCCGAGTTGCCAGCTCTGACACACAACCTTCAACGAAGGTATGCCCATTCGCGCATGTCTCCACACAGAAGACACTCTAGCTGAGAATTGAACAGGACAGCGTCTTACTGTGAGGCGACAATGCTACCGCAGCACCACCACCCAAACCAGAATGGAATCTTTCTGCATTAAGCCAAACACCATTCACTTAGGAGACGTCTGCTACCCTTTCATTTCTTGGAGACCTATACTTCATCAAACAGGTATGTCTCAAAATGCCTGTAATTCATCAATGGAAAATCTCTGGTCCAATTTGTCCATAATCCAACAATTATATCTTGGACTCAGTCACTATCAACATGGGGCAGCTTTTCTCCACACCAACTGTAGCTTCCTCCCTGATGAAATCATACCAAATTGGTCACATTCACCCTAAGACTGTAGCTGGAAGCATCTTCCAGTACCTCAGTATTCAGAGAATATGGGAAGGTAATATACTAAAATGTGTGATGACCTGGTTAATTCAAAAGGCCCTTCCATCTTGATAACCATCCTGCTTATGCAGAATCCCTTACTGACAAATTCTCTGGACAAATAAATAGCTGTGCAGATGCATCTGTCACCTCAGAAGTGAATACAAGTCAAAATTTAAAAATAAACCCTTATGGCAGAACACCAATATAAATAGGCTCTGTAGTGAAAGAAAAAAAAATCATTGCATGAGAAATAAACTTAACTCCTAAGTTTCCAGTAATGGTCTTGCTAAACTTTGTATGGATTTCTAGACCCTGATTAAATCAACCAATGCCATATATGAGGTACAAAATAGTCACCCACTAGAACAATAACCAGAAAATATTCTCTAAATATGTTAGAAATCTCAAAAATTATATACAGTACTTTCCAGAGCTAATAGCAAAGGATATTACATATTCAAACCCAGAGAACATAGCCAATCAAGTAGTGGCCAAATTTATTTCAAATTTCACCCCTCCATCTTTCTTTGTATATTACCAGATCATATACCAACATCTACACCTCTTCCTCAAATTTCCCTAGAACAATTCCTCCATGCCAAGAACACTTCTATGGGGCTAGGTAATATATCAACCTACCTACTCTTTAGCCTGAAATATATCTTGTCAGATACCCTACAGAGGTTATTCAATATCAGCCTCCAAAGAGGTTTTGTGTCTTTTGAATGGAGGACAGCAACCCATTCTCCTGCACAAAAGTGGGGTGTCATTAGACCCAGAAAAGTATAGACCCATGAGTCTGACCAGCCTCATCTGTAAGGCTAGGGAAAGGCCATTATGCAGTTGATAAATAAGGATATTTATAAATTACAAACTTGTGACCCAAGCCAGTTTAAATTCACCAAGAGCATATCCAGCTTATTTAACCTGGCTGGATTCTTTGAGAATGTTTTGAAGAAATGTATGAGGACAAGTCAGTACACATAGAATATCTAGACCTTGCAAAGGCATTCAGCATCATTCTACATTTAGGTATCATAGATAAACTTTGCCAACTAAATGAAAAAAATGTTGCCATTTAAATGAGAAAATATGTAACTTGTTAGATAGCAAAGAACCTAGGAAATTAGAGTGTGTGACTCTACCTCCTCCAAATGTCATGTCACTAACAGTGTACCCTAGGCATCAGTTAATGGGCCACTTCTCTTTGGCAATTACTATTTCAGAGGTCAATGCAAATGTTAAATGTTTATTGCTGATCACGTTTGCTGTTGACTGCAAACTCCTCAGAAGACACCAAAATCCACTAAGAGGGCCTTTCTTATACAAATATGGTGTCATAATCATGGAATAAAGCTAAATACCATGAAATGTATTAGTGTGCCCTTCAGTAAGTATGACCTCCCCATGTAACTATCACACTGATAACACACCCCTGAAAGCTAATTATGTAGCCAGGATTCTGGGAACTTATGAAGACAATGAACTGCCTTTTGATCACTATGTATTAAGCTATTGTAAGGAAGTGGGTTTTTTTTATTATTATTGCACAGCATATATCTAAAAGTATGGCATCCAAGTCTAAGGATGCAATCATTCCACTATATTTGGCTATCATTAGAACTACCATTGAATATAATGCCTTATTTGGTAAGTACCTGTTGTAGATTTATAGAGTCATAGACTGCTACTAAGCTACTGACCTGGGAAAAGGGCTTTCTAAGCCTAACTACTTGTCATAAATGGAGTGACCAGAACATGTTCTCACTAAAAACAGCAAGGATCTGCATCACAAAAACTAGTAAATCAATCATATACCAATAGAACTAAATCCATCCACTGAGGTATCACTGATCAGTCAAATTTTCTATTGGCAAAAGCTGTATAGCAGCATTGCAAACCTGCTTTATGACCAAGATATGAGAGAAACCAGAGACATTCTGCAGAACTGTAGACAGTTAAGAGAAGTGGTTATCGGCATTAACACTGATGGTCCTACTACTAGCAATAACTTTTAGATGTCTATAGTTTTACAAATCATCCTTGATTTTCCTCATATTTTTCATGGTCCATCTTTTTTTGGTAAATTGCTTATGTGTTTTGTCAGTTAATAATGTCATACATTAAAGTTTCGACAAAAAAAAATATGGAGAAGCAAACAGTGACACAGATTGCATTTTCTCCATCACTTTACTTACACTGTACTGATGTACTGTGCAACCATGGGGATGTAAATACTTCCTAAATAGTGTGAGAGTTTTCTCTTACAGAATAAACTGGCATGAAAAAAGGTGGAAGGTGTGTTAGTTCTTAATGCACACTATTTAAATATTTACAGCTAAGAAAAATACCCTCACACAGCTGTATTTTATTCCTCATAAGGATCAATGCTGCTGTGCATGCATGACATATAGGAGTCTACTAAACATTGAGAGTGTTGCTGACCCAGGACATGGGCAGTAGTTTAAAGCATGCCCTGTAATACTACAGATGTAAAAAATGCTCTATTTCTGTACTGGACATCCAGTTTAAGTTGCCTGGAAAAAGGAGTACAAAGACTCTCAAGCAGAAGTTCTGTAAATACGCTGAAGAATTAATCTCAAAGATGGCTACTGTGTTGACAGTTACTCTAGTGAAGTGTACTGCAACCTGCTCTGCCACTGTGTTCCCACAGGTGACATAATATAACTGTGTGCAGTTGGCCATCCACAAGGAAAGATGATGTCTATTATAGGTCTGCCAATACCTTTGAAGATCTTAGCTCAAAAATTCTGGACAAAGCCTGACATAATGGGGGAAAAGGACTAAAAATGGGGACAGACTTTAAGTATTGTTCTTTTAAACTTAGAAAGTTGATATAATAATAGGATTTGTCTTAGCATTAATTTTTGTGTAGAATATGAAACCTGAAACTAAAATGTATGTCATTATTTACTGACTTCAGTCCTCAGATCATCCCATTGATTTGCCATAAAACTATAGATTGTATGAGAAATGGACCAAAAGTATGATGCAGAAATCTAGGCATTCTGTAAAAATCAAAACAGCTGAGTGCTATGGGTTTGCACAGTATATGATGCAAGCACTGAAGCACATGTCTGGCTTTTATAGTCTCAGACAACACTTTAGAGCTGATGACATCAGCAGGGTCTGGTGAGAAGAAGATGGTAGTAACACTGTCCTGCATCCAATTGAACACACACACACACACACAAATACATACACGTGTGCACGCACACACACACACACACACACACACACACACACAATCCAAGTAGTTAGCACAGATGCATGAAATGACAGTGAAAACAAAACTCCTACCTAACAATTTACAGAGCACACTACTTAGTGCAAGTGCCACAGCACAATTATGGCTTTTATAGTGTTAGGCAATACTTTAATACTGGTGATATCAGCAGAATCTGGTAAGAAGATAGTAATAGCAGAGTCCCACATGCTTGTGCAACATGCTCTCTTGAATGTCAACCAATTAAACAAGCAGACACACACCAGTTGTCCACTCTGAGATTTGAACCTCTACCAAACAAAGTATACAAACTAGAGAACTCAGTATTTAATGCAAGCACCACAGCACAAGTCTGACTTTTATAATGCTGCAGGACAATTTATAGTGGATGAAACCATCACTGTATGTTTGAGAGAAGATGCTGTGAGGCCTGAATTAAATGGATGTTTAGGCATGTACAACTGTTAAAGTATTGGTACTCCATGGGATTGTACTGATGACTGCAGCAAAAACAGTTAAGCTCTTCTGAGTAGACAACACACACCAGTTGACTGTATTGAGATTAGAACCCCTACTTAAATAGTACACCAGCTACAGAACTCATTACTTAATGCAAGCACCACAGCACAAGCCTGATTTTTACCATGCTGCAGGATAATTTATAGTGGATGACTTCATCTTGGGATGCTTTAGAGAAAAAGTTGTGAGGTCGGAATTAAATCGATGTGTAGGCATGTACAACTGTCAAGAATATTAAAGATCTGCATGTTACCAGATTGATGAGTGGACAAAGTTTAGTATTTGCTGTTGTGTTTCCAATGTGCAGGTATACTTTAAGAGACAGCTTCACAAACTATATGCAAACAAATGTCCACATTACTACAAGTACAGGAAAATCTGAATGTGTATTTCTGGTATAAAGATGAACATAGCATATAAGAATGCATTTTTGTATTTATTTCGGTAGTGCAGTTGATATAATTGGGCACAAGTACAGAGAGACCAAGTTTCAAGTGCATGGGTGCAGGTAACACATGTCTTCAGTGTGAATATGTGTTCTTTCCATAAAAAGTACCTTCCTTTTAGTTGCGCTTTTATACGTACTTTCATGAGATGAAGATGAAATGGACAGTAAACATAACTAATACATGCTAATGTTCACCTTCCATAGCACACCACCAAGTAACTGGTTTGCACAATTGATGGTAAAGTGTTTGCACATGCAAGGTACACATGTATACTGCTTTCTCCATTTGTGCATAGTTAAGCAAAGAGCAAACACGAGCACTGTGGATAGTACTGACTGCAAGAAACAGACCTGCTGTTTATGTGACTCTGTGAAAGCATGTGTAAGTGCATTGAGCTATTTCTTTTGAGCCCAGATAATACAGGGTTCAAATCCAGGTGTAATACTTTTAAGAATGTATTTAGAGTACAATTAAATAATTCTTTATTCTATGATCACTGTTTTACCTCAGTTCAGCATGTTTAAATAGCATTGCATAGAGGTAACCACACCATTGAAGAGCCATTCACCATTGCTTGGCATTGGTGCATGACGCCAAACTAAGTGCAGACACAGATGACATGAAGTGAAGGGCTTTATTGTGATGTTTTCTGTGATTCTATTTTTTGAACAGATTAAAAGTGTTAAAATTGGTTACATAGGAAAGTGGTGAAATGGGGGCAAGCAGGGGAAGAGCAAAGGGAAAGCAATAGAGGAATGTGCAGTAGGAAGGTAGGTTAGAACCATAGCTATCCATTTTTTCAGTCATGTAAAATGAAAATATGTACAGAATATTAACTGAATTTCAACTGCCACCTCAACAAAGAGGGTTGACAACAACACAGTCACGTTGTATAGCCAATGGGACTTAATCAAGTGTGCTAAGAAGACACCTGTGCAAAATGGAGAGCTATGTATGGGACATTTTTTTGTGGGAATCGTGCTCATTTTTTTATTTTATTTTTTACTTCAGTAAGTGAACTTAACCTCTCTCCCATTACTATTCACTGGCTCTCAAGCTATCTCTCAAACAGGCTCCAGTCTGTGAGATGGCAATTCACCTGTTCCACTTTCCTACCTATCCAGACTGGCATTGCTCAAGGCACCATCATTGGCCCTCTCCTCTTCAACATCTTCACTAATAATCTACACTCCTCCTGCACCACTTCTACCCTCATTCAATATGCTGACAACTCAACTCTCATCTCTACCTCCGACAACATATCTAACCTTCCGTCCATCACTCAAAATACCTTCTCATCTGTAGAAAAATGGCTGACCACCAACTTATACTTAACCCCAAAAAAAGACTAAGCTCCTACTATTTCTCCCCAAGACCCTCTCCCACCACAAATCCACATTCACTGTTTCTTCTTTCAATAACACCCTTATCAAACCTGAATGACACACCAAGCTACTAGGTACTATAATCGATGACTAGCTCAAATTTGACATCCATATTCAACACTGTATTAAAATAAGAACAGAAACTATGTCTTCTCTATAGAAATAAATTCCTTGCTCCAATTTCCAAACCAACCCTAGCACAAGCCTTCTTTCTTCCATGCCTACTGTATGTCTCACCTATCTTTACCTATCTCCAATCATCCCTACTAACTAAACTCGAGCAAACCTATAGCAATATAACCAGATTTGCCTCCAATCAGCCATATAAATCACATCACTGCCTTGCCCTAAAACAACTTCACTGGCTTGAATTCTCCCAGATCCTTCTTCTCTCCCAGCTACAGTTTACACACTCCCTACTAAATAAAGACTCTGCATGTCCCTCTCTTTCTTCCATAGCATCCCTTTACATCCTAGCTCATTTACTTCGTAGCTCTGATCTGAACCTTCTAGACGTCTATAAACCAAATAGAAATATTGGCAAAATCCTGTACAAAACCTCAGTATCCCAACCTTTCTAGACATCTATACACCAAACAGAAATATTGGCAAACACCTGTACAAAAACTCAGTATCCTGAACCATCTAGATATCTATAAACCAAATATAAATACTGACAAACTCCTGTACAAAAACTCAGCATCCCTAGCTTGGAATAAGCTTCTTCCTAATATCCATAGCATTAATAGTAGCACCTCCTTTAAAACTGAAGTTAAAAACTATTTCTTGAACTCAAGATCCTGCCCTTGTCACAATCCTCCTTAACTTTCATTTCCTCTCTAATTGTTACCTTTCACCTGTCTTCTACTTTTCAGAATATGCTGATAATATTCTCTCTATTCTTACACATGCAAAATTAACTTGCTGTCCCCTGAACTTTGTCTAAAATTTTTTTTTACTATATTCCTTGTACTTTGTCTGGTTGAACATTTTATGTATATTTTTTGCACCTGATTTCTTTATTTTTACAATGCGTATTTTTTTGTACCTTTTGTATTCTTTCTTTGTGATTTCAAAAATCTGTATGATGTATGCTAGAGCTTTTCTCCTCAGGTCTGCACTGCAAAAGGGCCATTTGGCTTAGTTGAACTAACCCGGTCAAGAAATGTCAAATAAATAAATAAAGAGAGGAATGTTAAGTAAGAGATGTAGGTATTTCTGGGTTGGATAAATAGGGTAGGTGAGGAAGTGGATCAGACAAACAGGACAAATGAGACAAGACACAAGGATGGTGAAGGACACAACTTGTGGGACACCATGATTGGGGATAAGGAGGGGGCATTGGATGCCCAGCCCATCAAACATGGGGACAGTGAGAATCTAGTCCTCACCTGCAGATCTGTCATCACTGTCTCCTTACTTCACTGGCTGTTGAAGTGCTTGACGTCTTTTTCTATGGACAGTATCCTCTCCATCTGGTTTAGGCTTGCACCAATGGTGCCATGCATGACCCTATGCACCAAGCTTAGCAACTCCTGGTAGGTGACAAAATTCCCACATCTGCCAATACTCCCAGAGGGTACCACAGCACTAGCTGCTAAGGCAATGCTTCCTGATGTGGAGGGTTCAGGTAGTACAGGGGCGGCAGAGGCAGTATTGCCAGGTTTGGTCCAAGATGTGCTGGGCATCAGTGCAGGAGCCGGTGGAGTGGCAGCAGGCTGAGCCATAGTGGTTGGTCTACCTCCCTTTGCTGTAAAGCATTTTGTGCATTGTCAAAAATAGATGACATGGAAATGTGGTGACCACACATATAAAAATAATAAAAGTGAAAAAGGTTGGGTAAGAGAAAAAAAAAAAGAAAATTAGTATCATCATATGTGACATAAAATGAATTATTATAATATAAAGAATTTTAGTTCTACTTTTACATTTAAGTATACTTCTTAACAACTACAAACTTTAACTGATGATTTCTCAAGGTAATCCTTACACTGGGAATATATTGCACATATGCTTGGTCAAGTTTTACAGGTTAAGTTATCAGCAGGGCATTTATGCCACTTCTATTGAAATTATTATGCGATATTTGTAAATGACTGACTATATATTTGTTACTTGTGGTATTTGAACCCACAACATCTGACTACAGAATTAGAGCTGACTCCTACAGTTGGCATCTGCAACAGACTAAAACATGCATGCTTGATTTTACAGTTGGCATATGCATGCTTAATTTGAAACTACTGTATAGAAGAGCAATACTTTAGATAAAATAATAGTTATATTTTGCTATATACATACCCCTTGCATCCCTCAGTCTTTCCAAGTGCTCAGCATGGGTCTCCCTATTCATCATTATATCCTGGTTGGCTGTGGAATAAAATGAGGAACTCAAGAGAAGAGCATTATGCATACCAGTCTTGCCTCTATGCAGCTTTCTATTTAATAGAAATTACCTGTGTCTGTATACTTACACATCTATAGGATGTCAGCAGTCCTAAACTCATCCAGCCACTGGTTGAGTGCATCCTGCTTCTGCCTTTTGAGGTCATTACAGTTATGCCTACACTGTTGTCCAGTGCGAGGAATGCCAGTCACACTGGAGACAGTCTTGCACAGGCTATTCCATGTTCCTAACTTGTACTGAGAGCCGGTATAGTTCTCCTGCAAGAGCCTTCAGCTGTGGTACTTTACAAAGAGATGAATAAATATTCTGCATTCCTTGACACGCCACCTTTCAGCCCTAAATTGGAGATCATCCCCTGTACCTCCAGACATGACCAATCAAGTCAAACAGCAACAACTTAAGTGTTTTCCCACCAATTTGTGTTATCTCACAAACCCAAAAAATGATGCCAACCATGTCTGTGTGACATTAAGTGATGAGCAACAGTGCCAAACAGAGAGGAAAGCAGCTTTTGAAATAGGAAGGTCGGTCTGACAGTTGGCATTAGTTTATGGGCTGGTTGCTGCTGTAACTGTTAGCTGATTCAACTTTGCAGACATATATTGTGGACATAAATTTTATGACATGAAACTTTGTTGTGTGGCATTACACACTGATAAAATTAACTTGTATAATTTGAGCTTCAAACATATGCATATACATTCAAAACATAATCTGATATTGTTAATCCTCGTTCATTTCTTAAGCATGTGTATCGGTTCCGAGCTTGGAAGTGAGCTGGCCATTTTCCAAGCTTGTGTCAGCTTCAAACTCTCGAGCTAAACTCTTACCCACAATCCCCTCTCTCCCTGTTACCTCAGATTTCATTTGCCACATTGCCATTCGGTCATGTCAAGCTACTTCTCTTGAGCTAAGTACATTCAATTGTTGTTTAATAGTTTTACAGATTACTTTTCTGTCAGGAAAGTTCATATTTTATTGTTTCTTACCCTATCGCATCTAGCGTTCATAATTTCTTCAGGTTTTTCTGCATTTTCTTCACCTTTTACCATGAGGTATTCTCTCTTTACCATCGTTGGTAATCCTTTTCCCTTTTCTCTTGAACCATTGCTGGTACCTTCTCTAGTAATTAATTTGCTGTTATGGCAGATAAGAAAGGTAGTCTGGGGTTTAAGCGGTGTTCAGATTGTGGACACAAACTGCCTACTTCTGATGCACACTCTTTGTGTTTATTGTTTGGGAGCTTCCCATTTGTCTGTTGACCCACCCTGTACTATTTGTGAGAACTTTTCTAATAGAACCTTGTTGGAAAGTAAAAACAAGCTGTTACTGAAGGGACTTCTAAAATCTCCCTTTTCAGAGGCTATTTCTGGGTTGGAGGCCTCAACCCCTCCTAGAGCCCATAAGAAAACTTTGGATGTTCCTACTAAGGCTAAATCTTTGCCTTCGCCCCCGGCTGGGGACTCCCGCCAACCAAAACCTAAAAAGGCTAAAGTTTCAACTCCGGAGCTCTCTCAGTCAGCCCCAGTGCTTTTGGTGCCTAGTCCTTTGGCACCAAGGCCTTCAGCTTCATTAGTGATTTTGGCTCTGTCTTCTCCTGCAGCCTTCTATATATCGGCACCGAGGGGCTCCTCGGGTCAGACCATTACCACTGTATCAACATCGACCATTCAGTCGGCGCAGACCTTGACCACGTCGGCTCTGAGATCTTCCTCGGAACCGATGCCTTTACTGTTGACTCCAGTTTTGTCAGTTCCAGCTTCGGCACCGACAACCACTTCAGCACCAATCCCTGTGTTGGTGCAGACCATGACCTTGGCACCGAGAGTGCAGACAACATTAGTAGTCCAATCTCTATCAGCACCATTGTCCTCAGTGCAGTCAGATGAGAGGGGCATCGAGTCTGCCTCTTCTGTGGACAGGCCTGTTTCTCCCTCAGTCTCCATGAGGTCCACTAGAAGCCTTTCCGAACATGATGTGTTGTGTCTTGTGGACCAGTTACTCTTGGTCAGAGGTATCCCACCCCTCAGGAACTATTTTTCCTTGGGTGGTGATCACTCATCTCCAAAGACCCCTTCTTATTCTCCTCCTTCATTGCCTTTGAAGTCCATGGATAAAGTACAGTCTTTCCCATCTGCGGTTTCCTTTATGGATCTCACTAAGGAACCGCAGTTACCTTTGTGGCAGGAAAGTTTTGCTATGACCCAGGATGTCAGTTGTGACACACATAGTTTGCTGCTCCACAGCCATCCAGGGACTCTGGGTTGGCAGGTTGAGCCACTTAGGTGAGGGGTGACCCCTGTCCTAGACATGCACTCCTCTTCAGGGGGACCAGCCTTCCAACTGATGGAGAAGGCTTTCACTGCTGGTGGCAATTCCAGACTGTCTATACCTCTGCCCTCCTCTGGTACACTGGTTTCACAAGTCGCATCTAGCGGACACTGGGTGTAGGGGCCACAGGACATATTCCCTCAGGAATCCCCTTTTCCACTGTCTTCTCCAGCTTCTCCCACTGAGGAGGTCCACCGGAAAAGTTTGTGTAAGAGGAAGCACACGGACTCCACAGAGGAGTCCCTCACTGAAGACACAGATTTCGATGAGGGGGAAGGATCCCCTCAGTCACCCTCTGAGGTATCCTTTGGTGATATCCTCAAAATCCTGAAACAGAGAGGTGACTGGCAGTCCTCTAATCTGACCTCTGAGGAATCTGTGTTCCTGCAGGCCTTTTGCGCCTGGCCCCCTACCTCCTGGTTTACTCTACCTGTCGATGAACTTGTCCGGCTCATCGTACAGTATGCTTGAAAGGCTCCTGATACCGTTGAAGCTATTCCCAAGAGGCCAGATAAGATCTTGTCCCCTTCTGCTTAGGATCTCCATTGGTCCAAAGGTCTTCCTGTCGATGCTTTGGTGGTGGCGGCCGCAACAAAAAAGGATCTGGCAGAAGAAGAAAGCCAGACTGTCCATCCACCTAACAAAGAGTCCTGGGCCCTGGACAAGATAGGGAAGCGCACCTTTGCTTCAGCGACCTTTGCTATCAGGTCCCTGAATTATATGGCACATTTTACCAGGCTTAAGAGGGATCTGGTTTCTGAGCTCTCTGAAACCTTGGCTGGTGTTGTGTCTGATGAGGTCCATGACAAAGTGGCCTCTCAGCTGGCCACCATTGAATCTATATATAACTCCTCTATGCGAATGATATCTCACGCATCAGAAGGAGCAGCTAGAGCAGCGGGTTCAGCTGCGGTCTTGAGAAGACACGCCTGGATGTGCTTGTGTAACTTTGTGGAACCCTTTAAGTCTTCCTTTCTTAATGCCCACATTGAGGCCTCCTCGTTGTTTGGGCTCAAAGTTAAAAGCACACTGGCCAGATGTGAACAGGATGGTAAGACCCTTTCTGCTGTAGGTGTCCGTTATTTGTCCCCTCAATGTGCTTTCTCCCAAAACCAAAAGAGTGGGAAGATATAATTCAAGAAATCTCAGGGTGCTGTTCATGATACACAGGCCGAGTTCTCCCCCCGAGAGACAGAGGGGGAAACTCACAGGGAAGATGCTCCTTTCGGGGCAGAGGGGGTCTGTGTAACCAGGGTTCCAGGGATTCTTTCCCTGGTCAATCCTACCAGCGCTCCTGAACTTCCTCTGGAGGTGGTTGGGGGATGTTTCTCCTTGTACCCTTCTGCCTGGCTAACAATGACCACCGATTCTTGGGTACAAAGGATTATAACCAGAGGTAATCATATCCCCTTTGATCTTTGTCCCGTCCCTTCAAAAAATCTTCCCGACGTTCCACCCAGTCAGAAGGAAGAAGCAGCACTAGACATAGAAAAGCTGCTAAGAAAAAGAGTCATCCAAATAGTCCCTCCAGACTAGATAGGATCCGGATTCTATTCAAGACTATTTTTGGTACCAAAGAAAACCGGGGACTGGAGACCAATTTTGGATCTCAGTGTATTGAACAAGTTTGTGAGAGTACAAAAATTCTGCATGGTCACAATACAGTCTATCCTCCCGCTTTTAGAAAAAGACGATTAGATGTGCTCTATAGATCTGCAAGATGCATCTTACCACATAAAGTTGGACAGGCCATCAAGAAGATTTCTGTGCTTCCATGAGGGAGCCAGTCACTACCAGTTCAGAGTACTGCCCTTCGGATTCTCTACAGCCCCCAGAGTGTTTACAAAGTGCATGGCAGTTGTCACAGCTCACTTGTGACTTCAAGGATTCCAGGTGTTTCCATACTTAGACAACTGGCTCATTTCCATCCCCACCAGACATCTACTGGAAAAAGCCCTGGCATACTCTCTCCTTGCTGCTCAAAGGCTAGGCATAACCATAAACTGCAAGTCAGTAAAAAGCACGATGAACCAGTAAACCACAGCTCACGACCAGAGCAATCACAAGGACCTGGAAACAGATAATGTTTTACAAAAGACTCCTTTATTGCACTTTATATCCTCTTTAAATCCACAGTTAAAAACAGCTCTTCCAAAAAACGAAAACAAGAATTATTGTCAAGCGCTTTCGCCCGGGCTCTCCCAGGCTTTATCAAGACAACTATAAGTGGAAAAGCACTTCCTTTATATACATTTGCCTATTCCCCTGCTTCCTTAATTGTATCGTTGGACTTAATTAATTAATTAACTTTTATTATTTTTATTTTATTTATATTTTTATTTTTATTTTTATTTTTGTTTCTGTTATTAACCACAACCAAATGATATTACTTGAAAAATTCTAATAATTGATGTTATTTAAAAACATTTAAAACCTTAGAAATAAACTAACAAGTTGATAAAAATAAGGATAAAAATAACAATAAAAACATACATAGACTTTATGTCATAATTGCACTTTTAAAACAATCCACTTTAGCAGCATTATATGGTCCATAAATTAATAAATGTTTTATGGTATACCTTACTTGTAAAACAGTTTTTATTTATTTATATGTAAACCAAACTAGATTATTGTGGAAATATTCTTAAACTTGTCTGTGCTATACCACAAAATATATTTCTGTAAACCATGTTTCTTAAGTGTAATAAAAAAGGAAAAAAATATATATATATATGCTTTTAAAAACAAACATATTTGTAAAACTGTATAAAATACGTGTATAAAATACTTTCTATACCAATATTATGCTTGAATAAAAAATTTCTTTTTCCTAAAAATGCTAAAGCTTCCTAAAAAACCTATATATATGTATGCAAATGCATTATAGCTTTCTACTTATACATTCCTATATAATGCCAAATAATGAAATTTATAACAATACATATGACCTTATTTACAACAATTTGGTGAAAAAAACATCGCTATTAAACCCTTGTTACTAAAAATGTTGTGACAGTTATTTCATGGATATTAAACAGTTGCAACCTACTTGTGAACTACATTCTATTATAATTTGGCTCTTTGCAACTTCAAGACACTATTAATGCTTATAGCATCATTGAGGCCTGGTGGTTTTGTGGCATTTAATTTTAACTGCCATAATAGTTCTTTATGTTCTAGGGATGTCTCCCAGTCACCTCCTCTTACACTGTCAGTTGCTTGTTCCAACACAAAAAATTTTAAGCACATATTTTTACAATTAAGAGAATGCTTAAAAAACGCATTCGATTCCTTCTTATTTTTAATTTCATAAATGTGCTCATATACCCTTCTTTTTAGGGTTCTTTCAGTCTTTCCAACATAAAAACATAAACAGTGTTGACAAAATCCCAAGTAAACCACACCTTCGAGTTACAATTAAAATGGCCAGATGGAAATAAATTTATGTTTCTTGATTTTAAATAAATACCCTTATTGTTCAATATAAAACAACATTGGTTACAGGAGTTGCATTTATAAGTTCCTCTAATAGGTTGATTTACAGTGTTATTAGGTTGAACCTCCCTCTCTAGTAATTCTTTCAAGTTACGGTCCCTTCTTCTAATAAATTGAGGTTCACTGGGAATACTTTTTTTGAGGTCGTCATTGATGGAAAGTATGGGCCAGAATCTCCTAATCGTATTTTCAATTTCTGCATTATTGCTATTGTATGTGTATGAAAAAGAAGGTTTGGTTAACTTATCACTATTTTTTGTGTTAACCATCTCTTGTATTACTGTTACGCCAAGCAAAGGGGGGGTAAAGTGTGTTCCTTTTTTGAGAAATTTCATTACATAAGGCCTCAAATAAATTGTTTGGATAACCCTTTTCTAAAAATAATTCCCTTAGGTATCCACATTCCCTATGGAAAAGGTTATCCGTACTACAAATTCTTGATGCTCTTATTAATTGGCCTTTTATAATTCCCCTTTTTTTTGGAAAAGTGGGTGGTTGCTTTCAAAATGTAATAGCATGTTTGAATAGGTATTTTTTCTAAAAATAGAAGATTCAAACTGTTTAGATATGTTGTTCTTCCTTAAAGTTATGTCCAAATAGTGTAATTCATAAGGATTAATTTTATGTGTAAATTTTAAAAAACTGGTGGAGGAATTAATATGCTGCATAAATTTTTCAAATTCAATACTATCACCTTCCCATAAGATACAAATATCGTCCAGGAATCTTTTGTAATGTGCAATATTTTTTGCCCACTTTGATGAAAAGATAAATTTGCTTTCCCAAAAGTGTAAAACCAAATTTGAATGTGGATACCTAAGGGAATTATTTTTAGAAAAGGGTTATCCAAACAATTTATTTGAGGCCTTATGTAATGAAATTTCTCAAAAAAGGAACACACTTTACCCCCCTTTGCTTGGCGTAACAGTAATACAAGAGATGGTTAACACAAAAAATAGTGATAAGTTAACCAAACCTTCTTTTTCATACACATACAATAGCAATAATGCAGAAATTGATAATACGATTAGGAGATTCTGGCCCATACTTTCCATCAATGACGACCTCAAAAAAAGTATTCCCAGTGAACCTCAATTTATTAGAAGAAGGGACCGTAACTTGAAAGAATTACTAGAGAGGGAGGTTCAACCTAATAACACTGTAAATCAACCTATTAGAGGAACTTATAAATGCAACTCCTGTAACCAATGTTGTTTTATATTGAACAATAAGGGTATTTATTTAAAATCAAGAAACATAAATTTATTTCCATCTGGCCATTTTAATTGTAACTCGAAAGGTGTGGTTTACTTGGGATTTTGTCAACACTGTTTATGTTTTTATGTTGGAAAGACTGAAAGAACCCTAAAAAGAAGGGTATATGAGCACATTTATGAAATTAAAAATAAGAAGGAATCAAATGCGTTTTTTAAGCATTCTCTTAATTGTAAAAATATGTGCTTAAAATTTTTTGTGTTGGAACAAGCAACTGACAGTGTAAGAGGAGGTGACTGGGAGACATCCCTAGAACATAAAGAACTATTATGGCAGTTAAAATTAAATGCCACAAAACCACCAGGCCTCAATGATGCTATAAGCATTAATAGTGTCTTGAAGTTGCGAAGAGCCAAATTATAATAGAATGTAGTTCACAAGTAGGTTGCAACTGTTTAATATCCATGAAATAACTGTCACAACATTTTTAGTAACAAGGGTTTAATAGCGATGGTTTTTTCACCAAATTGTTGTAAATAAGGTCATATGTATTGTTATAAATTTCATTATTTGGCATTATATAGGAATGTATAAGTAGAAAGCTATAATGCATTTGCATACATATATATAGGTTTTTTAGGAAGCTTTAGCATTTTTAGGAAAAAAAAAAAAAAAAAAAAAAAAATTTTTTTATTCAAGCATAATATTGGTATAGAAAGTATTTTATACACGTATTTTATACAGTTTTACAAATATGTTTGTTTTTAAAAGCATATATATATATTTTTTTCCTTTTTTATTACACTTAAGAAACATGGTTTACAGAAATATATTTTGTGGTATAGCACAGACAAGTTTAAGAATATTTCCACAATAATCTAGTTTGGTTTACATATAAATAAATAAAAACTGTTTTACAAGTAAGGTATACCATAAAACATTTATTAATTTATGGACCATATAATGCTGCTAAAGTGGATTGTTTTAAAAGTGCAATTATGACATAAAGTCTATGTATGTTTTTATTGTTATTTTTATCCTTATTTTTATCAACTTGTTAGTTTATTTCTAAGGTTTTTAAATGTTTTTAAATAACATCAATTATTAGAATTTTTCAAGTAATATCATTTGGTTGTGGTTAATAACAGAAACAAAAATAAAAATAAAAATAAAAATAAAAAATAAAAATAAAAATAATAAAAGTTAATTAATTAATTAAGTCCAACGATACAATTAAGGAAGCAGGGGAATAGGCAAATGTATATAAAGGAAGTGCTTTTCCACTTATAGTTGTCTTGATAAAGCCTGGGAGAGCCCGGGCGAAAGCGCTTGACAATAATTCTTGTTTTCGTTTTTTGGAAGAGCTGTTTTTAACTGTGGATTTAAAGAGGATATAAAGTGCAATAAAGGAGTCTTTTGTAAAACATTATCTGTTTCCAGGTCCTTGTGATTGCTCTGGTCGTGAGCTGTGGATAACCATAAACTGGCAAAAAATCCAATCTCACCTCATCTCAGTTGACAGAATTCATAGGGGTTGTCTTGGACACAAACAAATGCAGAGTTGCTATTCCAGAGCACAGAATTCTAAGGATAAAGCAACAACTAATTCCAATTCTTTCAAAGGAAAAATCCACGGCTCACTCGGTTCTACAGCTGTTGGGTTCCATGGCAGCCTCCATCACCATTGTTCCCCTGGCCAGGTTTGACATGAGGCTTATACAATGGCTACTGCTCACCCAATGTTATCTTTTTGAGCATCCTCTTTCAGCCATGATTCTAGTAACCCACAGATGCAAACAGGATTTAAATTGGTGGATGACACACAATCTCTCACATTGGTCTCGCCCCTTCTCCCCCCAGCAACCCAAGGCCACAGTGACCACGGATGCCTCCCTGATGGGGTGGGGGGGCTATGTCAGGGACAGACAGTCCAAGGCACTTGGTCCGAACTGGTGGCCCATCTGCATATAAATGTTCTAGAGCTGAGGGTGGTGCTTCTGGCATTGTAAGCATTCCATGCCCTGCTGCCGTCTGGGACAATTGTGATTCAATCAGACAACATGGCGATGGTCTGGTACATCAATAAGCAAAGTGGAACCAAATCTTACCCCCTTTGTCGAGAGGCCATGAGGATATGGCAATGGGCGATGGCTACCAACCGTTTTCTTCTAGCAACGCACATTCCCGGGAGTTCCAACATGATAGCAGACAGACTCAGCAGGTGCATTCTTCAACCTCACAAGTGGTCCCTGAATCCCTTGATAGCGGCGGAGATCTTCCACTGCTGGGGCCATCCTTGCTGTGACCTCTTTGCATCCCCGACCAACTACAAATCCAGCAACTACTTCACCCTGATTCCCCCTCAGGGACAGTCACCCAGGGATGCTCTAGTCCACTATTGACCCTCGGGTCTTCTTTATGCATTTCCATCCTTTCCCCTCATTCCCCAGTTTCTGTAGATAGCCCGTCAGATGAAGAGCAAGATGATCCTCCTAGCACCATATTGGCCTCGACAGATTTGGTTCCCCTTCCTTTGGCCTCACCTACTAGATCGACCATGGATTCTCCATCAAACCCCAGAGTTGATCTCACATCCACAGAACCTAATTCATCCCAATTTGAACAGCCTGAAGCTCACGGCTTGGATACTCCAATTCCCTTGATTGCCAGGCAGAATGATCTTTCTTTACCAGTACATGATATTCTCATTGCTCCTCATAAGTCTTCCACTAGAATTACTTATCTGAGCAAGTGGAAAAGATTTACCTGTTGGCTGAAAGACAAACAAGTAGACCCCTTTTCAGCACCAGTGTCAATAATACTAGACTATATGGCTGACCTGTTTCAATTGGGTCTATCTACCATTAGAGTTCATTTGGCTGCAATTTCTAATTTTCATGAGGTTGTCCAAGATTCCTCTCTTATGTCCCATAAATTGTGCAAGACCTTCAGAAAAGGTGTGAATCATCTGAAGCCACCTTTTAGAGAACCTATTCAACCATGGGATTTATTATTAGTTCTACAAGTTCTAATAATGTCACCTTTCGAACCAGCCACTTCTTGCAACTTCAAGTATTTGTCATGGAAAACCTTGTTTTTGGTCACCATTACTTCTGCCAGACATATTTCTGAGCTTCAAGCTTTATGCATCAAGAGTCCATACTTGATTTTTCATAGAGATAGTGTATGTGAGAACTAATCCATCATTTCTGCCTAAAGTGATCTCTCAAATGTCCATTAATCAAGCCATTGAAATGCCAGTTTTCTTTCCCAATCATTCAAACAGAGGAGAGTATTGCCTACATACCCTAGATATACACAGGCAAATCCATTTTTACTTAAACAGAAATAAACTTTTTCATAAATCTGTTTTGGCCTTTTCTGGACCTAGATTAGGATCTGCAGTTCCTAAGGTCACATTAGCTAGATGGTTGAAGGACTGTGTGACCTTTATTTATACACAATGTAATATCTCGTTGCCTACTACCATGAAAGCTCATTCAACAAGATCAATTGTAACTTCTGCTGCCTTCCATACCAGATCTTCTTTACATGACATCTGTGCAGCTGCAACTTGGGCTACACCTCATACCTTCATCAATCATTACAAATTGGATTTGGCCTCCAGGGGAAGAGCATCTCTGGTTCTATGGTGCTCAGGAATGTCCTTCCATGAGAGCCTCCCTGGAATAGAGGTAGCTGGGGACTCTGTCCCATGCATAAGGAATGAATGAAGATTAACAATATCACATAAAGAAGTTATGTCTTACCATAACATTCCATCTGTATTGTTGATCCTCGTTCAGTCATTACGACTCTCCCTCCTTCCCCCACCTGTGGTTTCTAGTGGATCTCACCATCCGGTTCTCTTAGGTTATTTGACCAGAGGTAGCCTCTACCTTCTTTGACTTGCAAACTCAATCTGAGGTAACAGGGAGAGGGGGATTGTGGGTAAGAGTTTAGCTCGAGAGTTTGAAGCTGACTCGAGCTTGGAAAATGGCCGGCTCGGTTCCGAGCTCGGAACAGATACCCATGCGTAATGACTGAACGAGGATCAACAATACAGATGGAACATTATGGTAAGACATAACTTCTTTTTCTTTCACATAGTGATTTTTTCATTCTTGCTACAGAAGAAGTGCTTGTTGGGCATGCTTATCCTTGTGAGCATTATTTATTAGGTTTCAGAATCCTTAAAAGACAAATGTGTAACTTGAACCATGACACATGACAGAGTGAGGGATTAACTATGTATGCATGTGACGTGACAAGATTCTGGTTTATACATTCATGTGTATTTGACAATCATTCAGGTCTGAAAGCAACCAAAGCCAGAAAAGTCAATATACTTACAGAATCAGAATATTCAGTATACC
>NC_056746.1:1242238185-1242265685 GCF_019279795.1 Protopterus annectens
AGTCACTGACTTTTTTTCTCCTTTTTTCATCACTGGTGAGTGACCCTGACGTTATAATATTTATACAGTTAAGTGTTATTAATTTAAAAGGACACACATGCACACAGACAAAATTTCCATAACATTGTTTACTACAAATATAACAGTCATCATCATTTGTATTTAGTTAAATATCTCACATGGTTGTTTCACAAAATCACACTCAGCAACAGTTTTCACATTTACAACCCTTGTTCTAAAATTCATTTCATACAGATCACATCTGCCACCTCATCCTACTCAATGCATGGCATGTATATCATAACATCGACAGCTTAGGTTGTCGAATCCAAAATCATTGACACCTAAGTGTTGAAAGCTAAAAATAATGAACTGCCAAATCATCAAATTCTTTCCTAGGGAAATAATTCACTTGGCCATCTGAAAACAAAATAAACAAACACACCCAAACATAGTTTGGGGCTTTGCCCCCCACCCCGATACAGGGGGCTGTGCCCCTCACACCCCCTAACTAAATATACCAACTCCGAGACCGATCTACATTGGGGAAAGGGGAAATCCCCGAGAGTGGCCACATTAATTCTTTCCCGAGGAAAGAATTTGATAATGTGGCCGTTCGCTATTTTAAACATTCCACACTTAGGTGTCAATGAGTATGCATTCAACAACCTAAGCTGTCAACAAATCAATAGGGAACCAATGCATGCATGTTTGCATCATCTTCATGACTTGTAAATGTTTTGTAACTGCTTTTCTGACCTATGCTTTTGCTGTAAACAGTTGTAGGACAGTTCACCAAACTAGTTAAATACATAAATATTGCTAAAAGGATATGCTAACAAACTTTGGTGTGCCATCCTCCCTGCAAGTCAGAAAATGTCAAGAATCTTAGGAGAGACCACTGATAAAACAGGTGTCAGTCTTTCAAAGATCTAGCACAAAACCTAAACATTTAGGGACTGTAGATCAACAGCACTGAAAATCACCTGTCTTAATCATGGTTTATTTAGTTCTACTACCACCCTGCTGTCTCAGGCCCCAAATCTGAATATTTCTTTCTAAAACTAAATGAATGCTGCAAAAATATTTTTTCTGAGATTGTCTGTGTCTTAAGTTTTGTTAATGTACTGCTGGAAGTCACAAAGCAGTTAATCATGTTACTTGAGGAAGAATTAGAGGATGAATGTGCTCTGTTAAAAAACTGTCATAGTATGAATGGTTTCTTCCCCCACTTTTATGATATGATGCCTACATACTGCCCAGTAAAAATCAGAACAGTTGCCAATCACATCCCAAGCTCTGAAGAACCGGTCCGAGTTTCACCCATCTGGATAGCTCACAGACACACAGACAGACACACACACCATAAGTGCACCCTCTGTACCCAGTGCCCTTACCCAGTCCTGGAATGTTTGAACTGCATGGGGAGCTGTGAAGCCTATATAACTGAATCGCATGCACCAACAGAAAAGCTCAAGAGCTTTCCATCCAGAGGGAAACATCGCAATCACTGCAAGGGATCCTTCTGCTAGCTTTGAGAACAATTTAGAAAAATACCAAACCAAGCATGAAAATCAGTGTCAGATGCAATCCCAACAACAAAAGGTGATATTCATATGGAAATATTACAGTAACTCATATGGTGGAGGTGACCCCCCCCCCCCACCCCAGGGGAAAATGCTGCACAAATTAATCAGGCCAAGTAAACTTCTTTTGAACTGCACAGAACCCCATCTCATTGATATGTAACCAGTATCCGCAGGCTGACAGGTGCTATGGGTTAAAGAGAAAAAAAAAACAGGTCCCAGTCCCAGTCAGTGCACATGTTAAAGGATTATTTTCATTCTCTAAAATTTGCAGCATGACTTAACTTACTAAAATCAAAAATGTGATAGTAAATGTGAAATGGCACCACAACCACCATTGCATTAAAGCTATGCAAAGAGAGTTCTAATGGTGAGCCTTCTAGTCCCTTCCTCTTATCAACCTTCCTGTGCCAGAAATACCAACACAAAGTCATACTGGAACAAGTGCTATAATAATAACATAGTTCAGCCATCCTGCACTCCACCAGACTATGCAATGCAGCACAGCATGACTGCAACTGCAACTGCCAAAGCAGCTTTACCTAATACACTTACTGTAATTAAAGACATTAAAAAAATGGGGGGTCCTCATGGCATGCCAATAATTTCACAGCTGCACAGCACACTTGACAAAACTCAGCAAAGAAACTGGTTATGGAATGAACAATCCTATGTCAATCACACTGTGTTTGCAGTGCTGACTCAAAAGAATTGCAATGCTTGTTTCGATTTGAAAATATACAATTTACAACTGAGTCAATGGAGACGTTTGGTAGCAGAAAACTAGATTCCCATCCTTGGAATTCTAGTGACATCAATGAAACAAAATGCTGCATTAACAAGTGCAGGAACTGCCCTTTCTCTATACAAAAGAATTGAACTTTAAGCCTGTTGTCAGGGTTTACCTGCTGGGGCATGGCTAATGAAAATCTGAACTGACTGCCAGAATCTCCAGTCTTCTTGATAACATTCTCGGTGTCCAGGTCGAGTGCAGATAGTTAAGTCCTCCAGTTCAACAGCAACAAGAAAATCATGAACATAAAAACTGGTGTGCTAAAAGATGACATACTCAATTGCTGATCAGTGGTAGTACTTCTAAGCCTCTTCACCTAATCCTTGACTCACAAGTCACAGGAGGGCCTGCGGCATTAAACAACGAAAGAACTTTTTTTTTCCAGTTTAAGCCCTCTAAGTCACTCTGATAGGCAGTCAAGCACTGTTTGACAATGTGGATGTCATTGCACATGCCCCTGTACGTTGATAATATTGTAGGATATGCTGGCAATGCATATAATGCCAGTGTTAAACAAAAGTGTAAATAAAACAAAAAGACAAAATTGGGATTTGAAGGGGTCACTAGGGAATTCATGGCACCCTATTATTTTGCCCTCAAAATGTGAAATGCCATGGAATTTGGTATGGTTGAGAGGTATGATATAGTATCCTTCATTTGTGTTCTGTCACATAGGACTCTGGCACCCATGCATCCTAATGCCGCAACCCCCTCTTCAGTGACTTGGAGAATGATGTGATTGTCCAATTCTTTCAGCAACATAATGCCTTTCTGCTTTAGAGAGGATGTGGCGATACATCTGATAGAATGCAGATTTGGAACCAGATAATGAATGACATCAATGCTGTTGGATGGGTGCAGCAGGACATATGATCAGGTGCATCAGAGGGCCACTGATATGAATTTCATCGGCCCAGAGGAGAGCAGTTGCAGTGGTTCATGGACAGCTGGCTCCTTGTAGGGCCTTCTACAGCACCACCACTAACACCAAATGAAGAGATCCTGTCCACTGTCAGGGATTCAGAGAGCTGATGCCTGTGACACCAGAGTATGTCCCCTGATGGTCTCTGGAAGGTTCCTTTTGCTAAAATTCTTAGTGCTACACATACCTTAGTCTCCACCAGTAATGGTTCCCATCAGTTTGCCCTTGTTCTCAGTTGAGGATGCCAGAGGTTGCAGAGCCCCTGTAATGTGTCTCTATTTACACTGCACTGCTCTACAATTTCTATCCCATGCAGATTGTGAAAAGGTAAATGGAGTCTAAACACCTTTCTCCTTCTTGGCCTATTAATAGCAGCAGCATAGACTTGGGCCTGCTGCACATACACACGAATAAGAACAGTAGCAGCCCCTAATATTCTTTCTGTGTAGACTAGTTTATGTAGCTGTATTCCAGTAGGTTTTGGAATGTGCAGGGAAAACCAGGACTGAGTCTATACAGTTGCTTTATAGCTTGTTGAATAGAGCTTCTATCTTGGATTGGTTGATTAACATATAATTCATCTGCTTATGCTGTAATTAGCATGCCATGATGTTTATCATGTTTGTGCGGCTCCACATGCAATGCAGAACCACTTACTGAATACAAAATGGTGAGCTACCTTGTGTGCCTCATACTACAATGTTGATATGGTTTTAGTGGACTGTGCAGATTTATTGAATTTCATCCAAGTACAGAATTACAAATATTTAGGACTCTTCTTTGTCCTTCTTGTAATATTCAAAGACCACACCAACTTAATGCAGCCTATTTTATTTCCAGTCATCTCACATACCAAATGCCCTTGTTAAAAATGTTTACATTCCAATTCTCCTAATAATTTCCAACTTGATCTAAGTACCTACACTTTTAAACTGCTGGTGATAGAACCTGCAGCTTGCTAAACATTTTTCCTAGGCATGATCATCACAGTACTATCCTCAAAAAGTAAAATGTTAAATGGCTGCTTATAACTTAACGCTCCACTATATTATTATATACTCTGATATGTAAACTAGTGCATGCAAATTATTGTCTTTCTCTTCTATGTATTTGCTAAGATCTCAGAATGACAAAAGATTCAGGTTACAGCAGATTACAAATGATTCACCAAAATGTATCCATCTAGTTGGAATACTCTCCCTGTAAAATCAGACAAGAGACTAAATAAACAATCTTTATATATAAAAAAAAGAAAAAAAAAGACAAAAACACTTCAAATTGCCATAATAACACATACAAATAAATATAGCTGTCTACTGGATGTTGGCTAAGTCCTCATTCCATAAATATTGTATATTTTCTGTTAAACAATGCTACCTTGTACTGAGTTCCCAGCCTAAACAAAATTTGTAATGTGTAAATATGTAAATACTCTGTCACAATAAATGATAATACTGCTGAATTTAACACAGAAATAAATACTAAATGTTTTGTTTTTTCTTATCCCAACTGCAAACATTATATTGAACTACTGCTGGCTGAATACAGTTCGCTATAACTAACTGTAAACCACAAATATTATGCCCCATCTGTACATTAGATGTTATATGCTTGACACATCATGTTCCTGGATCCCAGCTGAAAAGGATCCACGGCCAGCCTCCCCTCCCAGGTATCACACAAATAAGTAAAATAAATATGCTATCTTGCTGCAGTGATAACATGCAGTTTTCCAAAGAAAGTCTTTCAGTCACAGTGATCAGCAAATCAAAAGAAGAAAAAGTAACTTTCTCAATAATAAAAGAGAGGTCCTAAGCTCATGAGATGAATCTTCTGGGGAATCTGATGTTTTCTAGAAGAAAAACTTTACTGCACAGATGGCTGATGCTGAATAGTTCAGTGCATGTAGGCAGAAATGGCACCTCCTTGGAAAGAAGAGACCTCTTGACAAAACCACACTTAGGTGTATTACAGTACTTGAGGGGTGGTGCAAGAGTTTGTTTAAATTTGGTTTTCCCTACACTAGTGGAGAAATATTTGGATCTCCTAGCTTCATATAAGATGCAAACCATTTCAGGAGAGAATCACTGATTTTGAGCCACTTCCTTGAAATCGGAGTCTCCCAGTGTCCTCCTCATTCAGTTTGTAGTACTACTGAATCCTGTTTGATCATGTAGATTAGCAAGAAGGATTAGGCCCAATCCTTGGCCACCAGGGGGCGATCAAGATACGTTTCTGTTCAACAACAACTTCAGAATAAGAGGACCTGGAAGAAAGATGTATAGCAGGCCCTGGTTACAAATGATTGAAAAATGTGTTGCTGGCCACATCTGCTGAGCCTGGAGCATATAGTAGTTGATTTCTCATAGAAGTAGACTTATGATCCTTAGAAAGGTTGTCTCATACAGCTTCTACTTTGCGACGCTATGACTTCTCTTCCTAAGTAGTTCAGTATAGAGTTCTGCTACCCGGTTATATAGACTACTCAAAAGTGTAGGTTAAGATTGACTGCAATTTGCAACAGCATCATAATTTGCTTGCAAAGGGCTAGGAGTGTGTGCTGCATACTAATTAAACTCCAATGGATATAGCTAGTCCCTATATGAAAGGCAGAATTGGCAGATATGCATGCAGATATTGTGAATGACCTCATATTCTACCTGTCTGTGACAAGCAGTGTTACACTTTTAAACTACCATGCAATGTTACATTCTACCAAACTATGACATCAAGTCTCTTAAGACTACAATGTGATGTTATTTTCTACTTATCTGTGACATATAGTGATGCATTCTTAGAGTACTGTTAGATATTACATTTCACTTATCTGTGACATATAGTGATACACTCTTAGCGTACTGCAGGATGTTACATTTTACTCATCTGCGATATACAATCATATACTCTTAGAGTACCGTGTGATGTTACTTTCTACTTATCTATGACATACAGTTATATACTCTTAGAGTACCGTGTGATGTTACATTCTACTTATCTGTAACATATAGTAATACACTCAGAGTACCGTGTGGTTACATACAGTTATATACTCTTAGAGTACCACAGGATGTTACATTTTACTCATCTGTGACATACAATCATACACTCTTAGAGTACCATGTGATGTTACTTTCTACTTATCTGTGACATACAGTTATATACTCTTAGAGTACTGTGTGATGTTACTTTCTACTTATCTGTGACATACAGTTATATACTCTTAGAGTACCATGTGGTGTTACAATCTACTTATCTGTAACATACAGTGATACACTCTTAGAGTACCGTGTAATGTTACTTTATACTTATCTGTAACATACAGTAATACACTCAGAGTACCGTGTGGTTACATACAGTTATATACTCTTAGAGTACCATGTGATGTTATATTCTACTTATCTGTGACATACAGCTATACAATCTTAAGAGTACCATGTGATGTTACAATCTACTTATCTGTGACATACAGTGATACGATCTTAAGAGTACCATGTGATTTTACATTTTACTTATCTGTGACATACAGTAATACACTCTTAGAGTACTGTGTGATGTTACATACTTATCTGTGACATATAGTGAAACATTCTAAGAGTACCATGAGATATTACATTTTACTTATCTGTGATATACAGTGATACACTCTCAGGTACCGTGGGATGGTACATTCTACTCATCTGTGACATAGTGTGATACACTCTTAGAGCACCTTACAATGTTAGATTCTACTTATTTTTGGTAAGCAGTGCCAGTGATACTTATAGAGTACCATACAATGATAGAGTCTACAATCTATGGCATGCATTGCTACACTCTTAGAGTGTCATGTGGTGTCATATTCTACCTACCTGTGACATGCAGTGAGACACTCTTAGAATAACACAAGGCCAGTCGTAGTGGGCAGCAGACCACAGCTAAAACCAATAAGTAGGCAAGGAAACGGCCAAGACATGCTTCCTATAAGCAAGAAAAGCGAAGGTGAAACCACCAGATAAATTCCAAGGTTTAATAGCAAGAAAACTGCCACAACACATTTTCACTGAAAATACATTAACGTTGCTAATATCACCAAACGTTTTCGTAAGAGTAGCACTCGAACTTCATCAGATAAGAAACTTTGAAACATTCACTTCCTTTTTATACCCTTCTAATTAATCCATTAAATCATTAAATCAATGAATTTAAAAAAAAAATTTGTCATAAAACTAAGTATACACATTGTGTGCATGCCCCACATTTATACATTCTTGATATTAAATGACAATTATGAGTTCATATATGTATTGTTGCATGTGGTTTTAGCATTTTTATAATGAAAGGGATGGTTTTATACTTAGTTTTATGACAACATGTTTTTTTTTAATTAATTGATTTAATGATTTAATGGATTAATTAAAAGGGTATAAAAAGGAAGTAAATGTTTCAAAGTTTCTTATCTGATGAAGTTCGAGTGCTACTCTTACAAAAATGTTTGGTGATATTTAGCAACGTTAATGTATTTTCAGTGAAAACGTGTTGTGGCAGTTTTCTTGCTATTAAACCTTGGAATTTATCTGGTGGTTTCGCCTTCGCTTTTCTTGCTTATAGGAAGCGTGTCTTGGCCATTTTCTTGCCTACTTGTTGGTTTTAGTTTGTGGTCTGCTGCCCACTACGACTGGCCTTGTGTTATTTGTGATTTTTCCAGCCGTATTCCCTTTTGCTTCATTGTACACTCTTAGAATACTTTAATTCTACCAATCTACGGCACATGTTTCTACACTGTTAGAGTATTGTGTGATGTCATATTCCACCTACCTGTGACATGCAATGATCCACTCAGAGTACTACAGGATTTTACATTCACCTACCTACAGCATACGTTGCTACACTGTTTGAGTATTGTGTGATGTTATATTCTACCTACCTGACACATGGAGTGATCCACTCTTAGTGTACTACAGGATGTTATATTCACCTATCTGTGGCATACATTGCTACACTCTTAGAGTATCATGTGATGTCATATTCTACCTACCTCTGACATGCAGTGAGACACTCTTAGAGTAATTTCATTCCACCTATCTATGGCATGCATTGCTACACTCATAGATTATCATGTGATGTTATATTCTACCTACCTGTGACATGCAGTGATCCACTCCTAGAGTACTGCAGGATGTTACATTCTACCTATCTGTGGCATGCATTGCTACACTCTTAGATTATCATGTGATGTCATATTCTATGTACCTGTGACATGCAATGATACTTTCTTAGAGTACTATGTGTGTTTTCATTCCACCTATCTGTGACATGCATTAGTACACTCTTAGGTTACATTGCGATGTTAAGTTCTACCCATTTTTGACATGCATTGCAACACTCTTGGAGTACTATGTAATTTACATTCTACTGTGACATGCAGTGATACACTATATAAGAGCTATGTGATGTTACATCCTACCTATCTGTGACATGCATTGCTATTCTCTTAGTGTACTATGTGGTATTATTTTCTACCTATCTGTGACATGCAATGCTCAACCATTAAATGTTGTTTTCAAAATGTAGCCAATTTTTAGAATATTTTACTTCTAGCACATTTAAGTACTTATATTTTCCAGAGCAGTTCTTGCAGTATCTTTAACAAATAAATAAACATTTATTAAGTAGGTAATCCAACTGGATGCACACTATTTTATTGGAAGTCTGGGAGCACTCTCTGTTTAGAGCTACATATTGTAAGTAATTGGAAACTCTGGGGGATCAAACCCATTTCTGCTGTAATGTCTATTTCTAGAAGCACACAGTGTTAAACCCATTATTGTGTACTACAGGAGAACAAGGGACATGGGGAATATCCTATTACGTTTTGCACCATTTCTAGCTGAAAGGTGCACAACATGAGTAAAATTGCCTTGAATCACAAGGGCTTTGATAAGTAAACTCAATCTTTGGAGAGTTTCATAGAGATTAGAAGTTATTTAAATATCAATACCACGACTAAGTGTCATTTATGAAAAGGTGCTGTCTAAAGTGCTGACACTGATTAAACAGGGGACTAGCCGGGCTGCATCACTGGTGCTGTTAATTTGTTTGACAATCCAGGCTAAATTACAGTTAAGATACAAACATATTTAGAGTCTTCAGAGATAGTATGGATAAGATGCGAAGCTGTTTGCAAGTATTACATTTACTCTGTGAATAATGTGCATGCATTTAGGCACCAGAGTGTAATCAGTGCAAACATCTTAATAAAGACAAGCAAACTATACAGCAAGCAATTTTATTAACAAGAACTACTTGGAACCAAGTAATGCTAGGTAATATGTAAAAACATAAGGAATACCAGCAATGCAAGTATATCTTACATTTGCACATCCCCTTAAAATGGAAACTAAAGAAATTATGGGGAACTGACTGACCTCTGAAACAGGAATGGACATCTGTTTTCAATATGTAGCAACTGAATAATTTTGGTCTCAAAAAACACTAATTAACTCATTCCTTCTGTCCTACATACTGGTTTTGGTTTGGTACCTTTATGTTTGTGAAGAAGTACCCTTATAACTTGCTGAATAAATAAATACATAATAAAAATGGAAAAGATCAGTTAAGAAGAAAAATGTAAATATGGGCAACATGTTAAGCTTACAGTCCTATAGGATTCATTGTTTAACTCTGGTTAACTAAGTAAACCAAGTGGTAAACAGCACTCCCTCCCGCTCAGTGATGTATACCAATTAATGGATCTGTTTCAATCATCCTTTAAAAGTACAAAATAAAATTGTGGTTGCATGTTTCTTTTGCATTATTTCCCCATAGGCAATGCAAAACATATACAGCACAACCTCTAATTTACTACAGGTTCATAAAGCACATGTTTTATTTTCAGACTTTATTATGGCTACATATTATAAATTCATTGATGTGATGAAGACATGTTTAGTGCTTTGTTGTGCTGATTACTACAGAAAAAATAAAATGGATTACAATTCTGGAGAATCATCAAAAACCTAAAATGAGTTTCAAATTATTCAAGACAAATTGTGTTTACCCTGCCCTACAATAGGATCAATACATCTGTGAACAGCTTACATTTTAAGAGTACTGCATTTCTGTGGGTGCATTCTATATTTATCAAGTGACTACACTAGAGCTCTTTTCTTTTATGCTTTTCTTAATCATTGTAATAAACAGTCAACTATCCATTATGATCTTTCTGGAATACAGATTAATTTATCTCAAAAGTGGTTACAAGATATGTGTCATTTTGTATCTGTGTTAAAGCGAAGCAAAAGAAAAAAAAATGTAATTTCTAAAAAAAAGTCAAAATAATGTAAAGATGAAACAGTGTGCTGGTTATTTTAGCTTGAGAAGATAATTATAGCTGACTAAATCAGATTTTAGAGTTAGCCATGTAGCAGTGATACAAATACAAAATGAGCATGGATGGGATCTAGGCTATTTTAGAAAAATGCCCATGTAATAACATGTAATGGTAACAAAGGTCTGCGAACACTGAGAATGGAAGAGAAAAGAAAATAAAACCTTTCCAAGGTACAAGAACTAATACTGCACATTCGCTACTATGGCTGTGTTATTTAGGCCATCTGTGCAAAATGCTTTAATCCTTAATTCACATTAGCCGAATATAGTAAGGGCATACTATCATTGTGAGACTTTCCTATATTACTAGTACAGAATAACAACATGTCCTGCTGCACTTTGAAATGCACCATTAAAAATCAAGAGAAAGCCACATTAATATTAGGCAACTTTATGTTTGCTGTTTTCTGAGATGTACAAATAGGTCACAATCTTTATTAGCATACAACCAGTAAAAGACTTTGAGATTTACAGAGGAACTATGTAGTTTGTGATGTTTTAAGTAAGGGCTAACCTAACTTCACATGATTAAGTAATCAAACATTAATTTGGGACACATTAAAAATTAAAAATAAAATGAAGCACAACTGAACAAAATAGGCAAGCAGTTTCATGCACTGAAATATCTCTTCACCTTTACTGAAATTGATTTCATAATTAGTTTGGGACTGTCAATTTATGCAAAGTAATATTCCTTTCTAGAATCTTTATCTTTCTCAAACATACCATGCAGGATCAAAAGAGCTGTATCAAGTCACATTTGTGGTACGTTATGAGGGCATATTTCCCAAGAAATAGTAAAGATGTTTCAGCCTCTAAAATGCAAATGCAACTCTAAGCATTCTATCCAGGTCAACATTTCAGCACAATCCAAATAGTACTGGAGATAACTTCCAGTGATATTCATCCAGGATCATGGATGAATTCCTCATCTGCATGCAAGTGCATTTATTAGAGCATGCACTGCACATAGGTAAGTCTCGGGCATGATGCACCAGATTGAGAGAACTCCATAAGGTGGCATACAGTATCCCAAATCATTTCTCAGTGGTGGGTGCTACAGGACACGTGATTATACAGTTGTGACAGTCAAGAATGTGCAATGTACATATTACAATATGGCTCAGACAAGGCTGGTAACATGCTCCATATATGTGCCATGTCACATGATGATGCAATCATGAATGACAGTAGAAAACAAACTGTATCTCTTCTGCCACTGAAGATGAAACCAACATTCTGGATGAGAGAGTGGCATAGAGAATGAGCAGAATAGAGCCTGGGAACAGTTCATCTCATCCAATGCTCTAATGCAGTTAATGAATAACTGAAAAGAATGTACTCACCATGGCAAACATTACATAATGGACACATTGCCATGGATGAGGCATGCAGGTGATGTCTTGTGGATCTCCATGCAACACAGAGGATGCAGATGCATAGCAAGATATGTGTGAAAAATGCTGCCGGATTTAGAGCATGTGTTAAACATTCTGTAACTCCATGCAACACAGAGGATGCAGATGCATAACAAGATATGTGTGAAAAATGCTGCCAGATTTAGAGCATGTGTTGAGCATTCTGTAACTCCATGCAACACAGAGGATGCAGATGCATAACACGATATGTGTGAAAAATGCTGCCAGATTTAGACCATGTGTTGAACATTCTGTAAACTGCTGCTCTATCTGCTGCCCCACACCTTCTGAAGAGCACAGCATATGTTGCACAGTTCATGTACATTGCACTGGTATCTACATACATTCATGGAGAAGCAAGATATAAAATATGCATATTGCATTACATTTTGTTACTTGCCTAATTGCAAACAAGAGAATATTCCTCTTTCATATACCCTTAAAGTTCATTAGCACTCTGCATTGTCTTATGTGCTATCTTTCAATCACCCCTTATACACCCTTACTATGGCCTCTTTTTAATCCCTCTGTACAGTTCCTCTCTACTATCCATTTTAGTAGTCCATTGTGTCATCTATCACCATCTCAATGAAGAGGCACTTTCACAGATCTAGGGAATACATTGTCCATACAGGGCACTGCATGTGTTTTTCTCTTCCACTTTAGGGCAGGCCCTTCATATCTTTCTGCCATAATTTTGTGCATTCATATCACATCCATCTTGCATCTTCTGGCATCTAGTGAGAAGAATGATATGTCCATTATTTGCTTGCCATATCCTTTCTTCCCCGTCTCACATACTGTTCTGGAGGTTTTGCTCTTGATTCCTTTCATCAGTGTAATGTCTGTTTTTCTTATGCTCTCCAAAACCTCTGCAGTGCTTGCACTATGGCCTGATGAAGGCCCATCAGAGGGGAAGCATTAAAATATAAGTTTTCACTATTAGTGTTGCCATGGTCCAGCTGCAGTACTTTACTTTGTAATACATACAAGTAATGCTCAACCATGTTCCAAATCACCCTTAACAGTTCACCGACTACTTTTGTTTCCTTTTTTCTTCTTTCTCCTGCCTGAGTACTTACCTCATTTTTTGTATCAGTGAGACCCTACTCCATCTCACCTTAAATGTGATCTCATTAAGATGTACCTTTCTAACTCTGTCCTGAGAACTGCTATCATACCTGCACTACGATGGAGCCAATCCATTGCTGTGCCAGATAACCTTTCATCATCCTACCATCCCTGAGCCCTTTACCTTTGTTCACTGTGACAGACAAAAATTATACTGCATAATCTTCTCTTTTACCTCAGTGAGCTGTTGGCTGGCAGATGTAACATTTTTGAAAATGCTACTTCATAACTTGGCTATATTGTTACTATCTTATTTGTCTCCTCTCATAGATCATTGATGCCTACATACACAACAACATGCAACAAATCCTCTCTTTTGGCTGTAATATCTGCTACCTTTTCCCACTTCTTGCTAATTGTGAGCCTGAAAGACCAGTTTCCCTGTAGCCAGGGCTCCACTATCTCCTTTACCAAACTCTTAATTATCTTTATGATTGAATCTCAAATCTTTTTTCTTTCCCCGTGGTGGTCTTTACTTCACTTCGTAACCCATGTTCTAGCCCAATCTCTGCAATCCCTTTTACTCTTGTTTCACTGGCCCTATTCTCCTCATTGGACAAACAGCATGTCTTAAATCATGTGATGGATGCAATACCTTTCATATGCCTCATGTACCTTTCCTACAAGCTTCTTTCTGGGTTTTCTTCCTTCTACCATTTGTCTCTCCTGTGTGCCTGAGTGTTTTTCCTGCATCTTTTACTTTCTCTTTGTCAGTTCTGTCTACACCTGTCCTTTCACCTTGTCTTCTAGCTCCACTAATCTTTCATTGTGCATATTCCACTTTCTCCCTTCAGCTTTTTCTCTGCCACATTACATTTTTCTCTTCTTACAACCTTTGCCTAAGTCATCTTGGTCTTTTCCTTTCTATTTCTTCTTTTACCCTTCTTATCTTGTCTTTTGACCTCTTTTTGCTTTTTTTCCAATTGTACTTTTCTTTTGTCATCATACTAGCCAGCCCACTATAATCTGTAGCTCCCACGTGATACAATACACAGATGACTCTGATATAATATGTGCAGCCTCCTCCCTACAAGACCTCCACTCCATAACCCAAGACTCATCTTTGTCTGTAGAAACATGGCTCACCAAATTCATGACTCTTTCCAAACCCAAATAAAACAAAGCTCCTTCTTTTCTACCCTACAAGATCTCCCCCATCTTACCTAACTTTCAATACAGAGTCCAAAAAAAAACTATTATCATCCCAATAACACACACTGAACTGCTAGGCATCAAAATTGACAATAATCTGAAATTTGACATTCACATTGCTCAAACCATTAAGAAAGTCCACAAGAAACTAGGTCTTCTTTACAGCAATAAAAAATTTCTAAATGGAGCCATAAAAGCTACCATTGCACATACACACCTCCTGTCAACACTCCTATATGCCTCTCCAGTACTAACCAACCTCTGTAAACTGATCTCACCAAGATGGAATCTTGTTACAATAAAATTGCCAAATTTGTCACCGATGCCACACACAGGTCACATCACTGTACATCTCTTAGAGAGCAAAAACGGCTAGAACTTCTTAAACTGCTGCAGTATAAACAACTAACCTTTGCCCATAAAATCCCTGATCTCCAAAATCTTATACAACCATACAACCATACACCTCCTCTAGAACCCTCCATTCCAGTAACAAACTCCTTCTAGAAACCACCAAAGCTAGCAACTCAGCAGGGGAATCACTTTTCTCAAATGTCATTCCTAAAATATGGAATAAACTTGCAACCCTTATTACCTCTAACTGCTCAACAGTACAATTTAAAAAGCTCCTAACTACTCACTTATTAGACACTTGGTTCTGTTCTTGCAACTCCTCTGGATAAGTCTAACTTCAGAATATTTAACTACATATTGCTCAGAGGGTGCTATTTTACACCAGCCCATGATCTCATGTCCATTGAAACTGTTTCTTAACTCATTTCAATGTATATATTCTGTATGTCATATTTTGTTAATGTAACCTCTAATGAACTGTGCTGCCCTTCAGTATTCTATCACTGATTGTCAATGCTACTGGAATCTCCTTGCATGTTTGTTAACTTTTACAATGTTTGCATTTCTTATTACTGGAGCTTTTCTCCCTGGCCTCTGCTGAAAAATGACCTGCATCCAGTTGGACTTTCCCACTTATCAAGTGTAAAATAAATAAATAAATTAGATGGTCCCCATCCTCCTGCAGAGCCCAAGCCTGCAGACATCAGAAACCTCCCTGAACCAACTAGCTGACCCACATGTTAAGTGCATCACCTGTCTGTGTCTTGTTCTTTTTACCCAGCTTGTCATGTTCACTTATTGTTGTCACATTCTTGCATCCATAATTTTTTGTCATTTTTATATTTTCCTTAGTTGTTTAGATTTATCTCTTTAAGCACAAGTTATAACTTTTTATCATAATATAGTCAACAAACAGGACACAAACAGAGACATAAAAATATCATGGTCAGAATGGTAATCATTCCTGCTGCCAAAAAAATATGCTGGACAGCATGCATCTGCATCTGTGTGCATCCTGCACACAAATAACCGTGTCAACTGCCATGCTGGATTCTAGGAAGAGGCAAACACTGAAATTAGGACAGTGATTGGCACTGCTGCCAGAAGCAAATATGAAAGCTGATGGCAATATATGGCATCATGGGCACCAAAGGTTGGGTCTCTGTGTGCATCGGTATCATATCATGTACAAGAGTGTCCAGTTTAGACAGACTAGACAGTGCAGTGTGAAGTGTCCATTCCAAACTGGTGTGTTTCAAAATATGGCACTCGAGCTTTTACATGATCCTCACAAGTTAAGTTCTTCAGACACATTGCTCCAGCCTGGACCAGCAGAATAAATTATTTATTAATGCTGTCATGGGCAAAGCTATGCAACTCTCTAACCATTAAGATTTGGTGTAATGATTAAGGTGTTGACTTTACACACATAGGGTACAGAGTTTGATTCTCACCTCTCAGGGAAATTAGCCTGGCTTAGAAGAGCAACCAGAGTAATGTGTACTTATGAACCTATCCAAATAGACAATCTAATAAAATATTCCCAAAATCAAAGTGGTGCAGTCTGTTATACATATGAAGCATTATTTGGTGTGGGGGGGGTGTAGTATAATGGTTAAGGTGTTTACTTCACAGGCACAAGGTGTAGATTGTGATTCTCATCCTTGAAGGGAAATTGGCTAGGATTAAAATGTACTTCAAGGGCAGTTAGCCTAATACTTACCTATGAACCGATTTGGCAGTACAGGAAACACTTCTCAGAAAGCTACCTCCAGCCTTCTATCATGGTGACCCTGTCTCACATTCTTCAGCTTGATTGCTGATTCATCAGCTTTCTCCTCTGATAATAAACTGGACCCTGCATTCATGTTCAGTGGTGAACCACGAATTAGTAAATGTGTCCCAAATATTACCATGTCTAAGGCTAATGATCACTTCCAGTGTAACCAGCTCTCCCTTTCTTCCTCAGCAAGATCTTTAAACTGCTTAGTAATTGATACTTCAGTTAGCAAAACTTTCTTCTCTGTTACTGCCCTGGCCCTGACTTCATCATTCACATACCATGCTGCTACTGCCCGATCTGCAACCTTTCCCTTCCAGTGTCATGATTATAAGTTCTCACCTTTTCTACTGACTGCACCCTCCCTGTGTTGCATGAGGAACCCTTCTCCATCCCCCTGCACTCTGCTTACACACCCCATTTTTTATCCATTTTACCCTTTCTCCATTCCATCTGAATGATCTCCCCTCTCAGACTATTCTTTCTTACTCCCGATTTTATACATTCTTTTGTATGGCGCCCACTAGGTATATCTTCCCTTTGTCAAGTTCATCGATGTCTACACCTGTGTTTTCATCTTGGCTTCCTTGTAAGTTCAGAAAGCAAACAAACTGATAAATAAACAACAGAACTGAGGCAAGCCAGGTAACACACGGCAGGTAGACACAAGTAAACTCCAAGTTTAATGGTTAAGCGCTTTTCGTTTGACAGAATGCTCAAACTTCATCAGACCAACACATACTTTACTCAAGTGACTTAAATACTAGTGCAAATTAGTAAAGTGATTATGTAAATTGAACAATTAAGATCCCACAAGCATAGTAACAAGATTATAACTTTTAAAAACAACTTTAAAAACATACTATACAGTAAAAACTACCCTCAACTGCAACATGTACTTATTTTAAAACAAATTCATAAATATAACCTGCTAAAAAAATGTTAAAAACATTTATAAACTGGAAGTGTCAAAGTTAAGTCAAAGGATAAAACTATCGCAATAAACTTTTAAGCTTTAATATACTTGTAATAGAGCAGCATTCATTTAGACCAGGAGCATTATAGACATTTAATCTTACTTGCCACAATAGTTCAAGTTCTTCTAGCTTCAGGGGAGTTGGACCACCCCTAAAGTCTTCGTTCATCTGATCTATGATCATAAACTTGAACTTGTGGTCTGGATGGAAAATAATGTGCTTAGCTAAAGCATTTTCAGATTTATATTTCCGAATTGCATAAGTGTGTTCATATACACGGTCACAGAGACGTCTCTCTGTCTTTCCTATGTAAAATGAAGGACAAGCCTGTTATTGAGCTAAATAAACAATCATTTTAGAGTTACAATTGACTCTGCATTTTAGAGTATACTGGTGATTATTAACTGTAAATCTATTTGATTTGGTGACATATTGACAATAGTTAGAAGATTGACACTTATACATTCCTACTATTCTAGGAACGATACGCTGGCGTTGTTCAAGTAGTACTTTAAGATTTTTTGCTTTTTTATATATTACTGTGGGTTTATCTCCCACCTTGTTGAAAATACTAGTGTCACCCTTAAGTATAGCCCAATTTTTACAAATGATGTTAAAACAGGCATTACTATTAACATAGTAAGTTGTTATATAAGATGGTACTTTGGACAAAGGGTCACAGTTTGGGTTATGGTCTTCGATAGTAGAAATATCAAAGTTGTTGTCGTGAACATACTGAACATTTTCACTGTCCAAAATAGGTCTATAATAACATTTAGACTGTTTCTTCTTTACTTCTTCAACAAGGTCATTGACCATACTTTCAGGGTAGCCACGATGCAGAAACATGTTCTTTAACAACAAACATTCATCATAAAAATCTTTTTCAAGAGTGTTAATTCTGGCTGCCCTAACCAACTGGCCCTTAACAACTGCCCGCTTTTGATGATAAGGGTGGCAACTTGAAAAATGTAAAAAAGCGTTAGAATATGTACTTTTCCTATATACCATGGCAGTGTATTTCTGAAGTGTATAGTTCTTAGACAGCAGAATATCTAAATAACCTATAGACTCACTAGAAAATGTTGATGTAAACTTCAGAAACTGAGTGGTGTCATTAAAGTAATCTAATATCCTGTCACTAGCATGTTTGTCACCATTAAAAAGAATAAAGATATCGTCCAAATATCGGGTATAAAAAATTCATCTGTCTTTGTATTCAAGATTTGACAGCATGAACAAATGTTCCCAACATGCCATTACCAAGTTAGCTATACTAGCTCCACAAGGGGAACCCATTGCTACACCTACTTTCTGTAAGAAGAAATCATCGCCAAAAACAAATAAGTTATTATTAAGTACTAACTCCATTAACAACAAACATTCATCATAGTTCTTTAACAACAAACATTCATCATAAAAATCTTTTTCAAGAGTGTTAATTCTGGCTGCCCTAACCAACTGGCCCTTAACAACTGCCTGCTAGTAAATCCAACATCGATTGGAATTCCTTCTCATCTAGCTCCCCATCTAGCAGCATAAATCTACATGGCTTTTCTCAGCTCATATCCACTCCTACCAGACTAGGTAAACCCCAAAACAAAGACAGCATCCTGGACTGGATCCTTACTAATAAAGATCCTGACCAGTACTCAGCAGGTACTCACCCAGAGGACATGAGTGATCACTTACTCACCTATGTTATCAAATTCAAGAAAATCACCCCCCTTCTTACAACCATAAAAAAAATCAGGAATAATAATAAATTCAACGCCTCCATTTTTCAAACTGAACTTAAAGCCCACAACTGGACAATACTCAAGTCTCTTCCTCTTGAAGAGGCAGTTATCTACTTCAACACCACCTTCCTCAAGATTCTAGATTCCCATGCTCCAATACGGTCCATTAGAACTAAAACCAAAACTGCACCATGGCTCTCTAAGGAAACAAAATCCAAAATCCTATCTAGAAACAAGATGTGGGTCACATGGCGTACCTCTAAAGACCCACACTCCCACCAAACCTTCCAGCAACTTAGAAATGAAACTAAACTAATGATCTTAAATGATAAAAACAACTTCTTCCTCCACCTCCAACACAAACACCTTAATAATCCACAAAAATTCTGGGCAGGCTTAAACAAGCTCCTGCACCCAGGCCAGGCAACCACCCCCACTCCAACTTGCAAACAACAGTGCCCTGTAAACATTGCTAACACATTCAATAGTTTCTTCACAGAAACTATACAATCCCTGGCCACACAATTCAAACAAACAACCAGCCCACTCCACTACCCATGCCAGCAGAATACTACGACTACATCAGATCATCTATTTACCTTCGATCCAGTACCCATATCCTTTATAACATCTCTTCTTAAAAAACTAAAACCCACTAAGCTAGCAGCTGACCTTCTCCCAGCTGAGTTTCTGCAAAAAGCAGCTGAGGCCATTTTCTATCCCGTCTCCATAATCATAAACCGTACCTTGTCAGAAGCCTTCATCCCCTCCATATGGAAAATGTCCCACATTATTCCTCTCCATAAAGGTGGTAGCTCACTACAGCTAACCAACTACAGACCTATAGCTATACTCTCACCCCTGGCCAAAATTATGGAAAAGTGCGTCCACAAACAACTGATGGAACACCTCACCAAAAATAAAATTCTAGCTAACTCCCAACATGGCTTCAGGCCAAATCACAGTACCACATCAGCCCTACTATCCTTTTCTAATACCATCAATAACTTCAGAAACAATGATAAACTATCATCTGCTCTTTTCTTAGACCTCTCCAAGGCCTTTGATATGGTGAACCACATTCAACTCCTCCATACATTAAAAAAACTATCACTCAGCAATTCCACGCTGAAATGGTTCCAATCCTACCTGTCCAATAGGCAACAGGCTGTTCTATGGCAGGACAAATTATCTACATGCCTACCTGTTACACTTGGAGTTCCCCAAGGATCTATTCTTGGCCCTCTTCTCTTCACCATCTTTGTTAATGACCTGCCCACAATCACCCCCCATGCCACATGCATTCAATATGCAGATGATTCGACTATCATCAGCACTGCCTCCAACCTGGCAGACCTCACTACTTCAACCCAAGACACCTTCAACCTAATAGAAAAATGGTTCTCAAGTTGACAACTAGTTCTCAACCCCAACAAAACAAAACTACTTACTTTCTCACCCACTAACAAGACTCTTCCCCCCACCTTCTCTATTACATCCTCTAATGGAATCACTATATCACCAGCAGCTCACACAAAGCTATTAGGTGTTACCATTGATAACTCCCTTAAATTTGACACCCATTTCAATCTTACCATCAAAACCGTCAATAAAAAGCTTGGCTCTCTCTCTATAAAGTAAAACACTTTCTCACTCCTCACGCTAAAATTACAGTTGCCAGCACACACCTACTATCAACTCTTTTCTATGCCTCCCCCCTCTTTACAAACCTAAACAAGACAACCCTTAACAAACTTGCTTCTTGTTACAATCACATAGCTAGATTTGCCACAAATTCCACCTTTAGAATGCACCACTGCACTAACTTGAAGCAACTAGGGTGGTTAGAGTTTTCCAGCCAACTCCATTTCAACCAACTCAAAATGGCTCACCAGATACTGTATCACCCAGAGAAAACACCAGCTCTGAAAAACATCATTCACCCCTATATTAACCTGCAATCTTTACGCTCCTCCAATAAGATCTTAGCTCAAACTACCAAAGCCAATAATTCTGCTGGGGATTCTCTATTCTCAAACTTTGTAGGTAAAATGTGGAACTCCCTACCGACCATGCTCACCTCAGAACCCTCACTCCTACAATTCAAAAAAAAGCTTAAACCCCATCTCAATGTCCCTGTTCCAAACCTGATTAACCACTATCATTTACCCTTCTCTTACCTCACTATCCTTAACCGCTTTTTAACAAGGCTAGCCTTTGTAACTGACCTATGTTTTTTTATATGCTGCTGTTTTTTTTTCCCAAGATGTGATGTATCTTTATATTGTATTTAGAACTCAACTATCTTCCTTTTTTTGCATTAACAATGTTCATATGTCTGTTATGTACTTGGAGCTTTTCTCCCAGGGCCTCCGCTGAAAATGGACATGTATCCAGTCGGACTCTCCCGGTTAACAAATGTAAAATAAATAAAAATAAATAAATAAACATTAATTCGTCTACTAAATCTAACTCCCTCCTAGAGCAACCATGTGAGCTTAACTCCTCCCTCACCCAATCCAGAGCGATGTCATGAGGAATACAGGTATATAGGTCTTTGACATCTATTGTAAGGAAGTTGTAATCCTTGTCGAAAACCAACTTGTTGATTTTATCTAAAAAAGACCATGAGTCTTTACAAATTTGGTTTTCATAAACCAAAAATTTTTGTAGGATTGAGTTAATAACCTTGGCGCAAGAGTATGTTGGAGAACCTCTACTATCAACAAGGGGGTGCATAGGGGGGGCTACTGACATCTTTATGAATTTTGGGAATACCAAACAAACATGGAAATCTAGGATACATTGTAGACATATAAGTAAACATGTGTTGATGTAATCTCCCTTCTGCATACATTTCTTCTAAGGTGTTCTTAATATGTAGGTAGGCAGTGTTAACTTCAGATCTTGAACTACATGAGTAGGATGGGCTATTCAGCAAACTTCTCATCCGATTAACATAATCGGACTGTTCAAAAACAACCATCCTTCCACCTTTATCAGGTTTACAAACCCAAGGATCATGAATTCTGACAAATTCAATACATTCCTTTTCGATGTGTATGTTTACATTTTCAGATGGGTGGAGTGGCTGGTGTAAAAATTTTTGTCGAATGTCCAACTCACACATAAGTTCAAAAACTTGCAAAATGGGGTGTGGTGGTGGGTTGAAAACACTCGGTATTCTAAATTGATTACTATTAACAAAACTTTCTCCCCCCATCATGAGGTTTAAGTTGAGTTTCCTTGTGAACAATTTAACATCAATAATAGACCTAACAACATCCAACTTCTGTGGGGGAACATAAGTGTACCCTTTAGACAATAATTCAACCATTGCAGGTATAATGTTAACACCAGAAAAATTATATATTTTAAAATCACCGTCTGAATTAGTCACTATATTGGGGCCATTACTGGCTTGGTAGTCGAATGAATCATTTTGAACTAAACAAGGAGAAAGATCATCACTACTGCCTGTTTCGTCTAATTGACTTTCACAAAAAACTGTATTTATATCCAGGGCACAAGAAACATTAAAAACTTGTTCTAAAGTGTTCAAAAGGTTATGTCCATTTAGACCCTTTGGTTCTTGGACGTTTCGCTCTCTGTTGATATTGGCCTGTTTTCGGCCTTGATCCTAAAAAATTAGGATTATATGTATTAGTATTAGTCTGCCCCGATTTATTGTTATAACTTTGTAGTCTTTCACTCCTTCTTAGCTCAAATGGCACTGTAGATTCATTAGGAGCAACATTATCGGACAGTTGTGGATTTAGTGTAGAATCATTACCCATACAATTCACTGTAGTACTCTGTGCTGTCGTTCTAGTAGAAGCAGGAGGGGTATTAATTTTATAGCCATGCCAGACTTGAGCTGCAGAAGGAAGGGGATACGCTGTCCACTCATTATATGCTTTAGTGTCCCTATCTAATTTCTTAATTTTATTGTTCTTAAGTTTGATTAAATATTGCTCAAGACTGGTAAACACTCGGCTATAATCAAATTTATAGCAGAAAAATTCTTTGTCAAGCCTTATCGTTTCATCTAATTCAGCTATTTGCTTATTTAAGTCCACGACAGACAGGGAATAATGTTTAATCATGACTTCTAACAACTCAAAACCCTGTCTGTCGAACAGACCCAGTAAGTCTTTGTAAAACAAGGAACTGGCTACCAAACCCGTAGGGTACTGGTAATGCCTTAAGCCTTTCGGCACTATTTTTCGTGTAAGACACTCATGGAAGTACGAAACTTCCAGTTGTGTTTTCTTAAGCTTAACCAGTAACGAGTCAAGTGATTTCAGGTTAGACGAAATATCAATACTTTTGTCTTCAAAATCAAAAGGCTGGCGAGTTTCTGAACCATTAATGGAACCAAAAGAAAAATTGTCAGTCATCCAGTTGGCAATATTAGGTAATAAAACAGAAGTACTTGCCATTTCAGATGTTAAAGGAGCAGTTACCAAAGGTTGAAAAGCCGCTGCTGAAGATGTTGAAGCAGTCGTATTTTGAATTGGCAAGTTAGAGTTAGCTAAAAATTGTCTATCATTACCTTACAAGTCGCCGTTCTGTCCTGCTTTAGGATTTGATGCTACCTGCACTGGACAATTATTGCCGGCCGGAATACTCCTCTGCCCACAATCAAGGCTTGCTGAAACAGCTGCTGGTTGGATAAAATTACCGGTTCCCCGACCATCGGAAGTTCCGGTGTTGAAATTTTGCAGTCGAGGCGAAAGAGGTGGTTGGACAGTGGTGGAACGTTGCTGATGCTCCACTTTGTCCAATCTTTCGAACAACAGTTCGATTTTTGACATTTTACTGTATAGTATGTTTTTAAAGTTGTTTTTAAAAGTTATAATCTTGTTACTATGCTTGTGGGATCTTAATTGTTCAATTTACATAATCACTTTATTAATTTGCACTAGTATTTAAGCCACCTGAGTGAAGTATGTGTTGGTTTGATGAAGTCTGAGCATTCTGTCAAACGAAAAGCGCTTAACCATTAAACTTGGAGTTTACTTGTGTCTAACTGCTGTGTGTTACCTGGCTTGCCTCAGTTCTGTTGTTTATTTATCTTGGCTTTCTTCTCAGAATTCTTTCATCATGTATGCGTCTTTCACTTTTTCCTTTCATTTTATGCTTTATCATCGCTCCTATCTGTCCTGTTTTGAAAACATTGCTAATGTACTCCTGCCCTCTGCCTTCTTTTCTTACCCATCCCACTTACTTGTTTCTTATTTAATTTTTTACCACATATATATATATATATATACATATATATATATATATATATATATATATATATATATATATATATATATGGATTCACTTCAGAAGCTCGAAATACTGAAATCTCGAATTTCAGTACCTCGAACCCAAGAAGTGGAATCCACAAAACAACGAAAACTAAAAACTGCGAAATTCAAACCTCGAATACCGGAAGTTTTGAATTTTGCGGTTTTACTACACACACACACACACACACACACACACACACACACACACACACACACACACACACACACACACACACACACACCATCCACCACACAAACACACACAATCACTCTACAACATGAAAGCAGGGGGACAAGCCCCCTACACCACCCATGTGGGGGGCTGCACCCCCCACACCCCCCCTACTTAAATATTCTCACTCTGAGGTTGTATTACATACAAACACACACAAAACACCACCACACAAGCTACTTTCTCTTTGCACACACACATCACAGCAACAAAACACACTGACACACATTACAGCCCCTACCCAAACCCTTTAACACTCACACACACACTTACCTGAATACATAGCCATAGCAGAACTTTAGAAGTGCGAAATTCAAAACCTCCGGTATTCAAGGTTTTGAATTTTGTGCTTCTAAACTTTTGCTATTCTGTGGATTCGGTTTCTTGGGCTCGAAATACTGAAATTCAATATTTCATTCAGTATTTTGAGCTTCTGAACAGAACCCATATATATATATATATATATATATATATATATATATATATATATATATATATTTAAATTAGTCCAAACTGCATAAAATAGTCAACAAAAGCATCAAAACCAAAAAAGGTTGACAGAAATGCTTTTGTGTGTGTAGGGGGACTTTCTGTACCCCCACATGCCCTGATAATTAAATACAGCACCTCCGAGTTCATACTAGGGTGGAACAAGGGCATATACCCTTCACTGGTGTAATATCAATTTTCAAATTATCTGGCTTAGACATTTTTTTTACTATTTTCATGTCAACTTTAAGCAGTTTAGACTAATTCAAGTAGGCCAATATATATCTATATAAAATAAAATAGAGAACAGATTCAATGCCTGTACATTGTATCTATAAGGTTAAGACCTTAATCAAAACTCCTATACTCTCATGTCTTAGGAGGAGTGGAAGCCACAGTCCAGGATAAGAGTTGAACTCCTGAGACTTTGATTACAAGATCATTGCTGTAACCCCTGAACTACAGAGCCACACCAGCAGCCAGAATCAATCCTTGCATTGCTATGATTAAGACCTTTAATCATTATTTCAAAATATATATAATTACAAGCTGATAGGAATGGAGTGTGACAGGAAAAACCAAAGATATTTAAATTTATTGATAAAATCACTCTTTATTCACAGTGGTCCAGACAGATAAGCGCTTTCGCTAAATAGCATCATCAGATCTTAAAAAGTCTCTACCCAAAACTAAATCTTTATATATACAAGTTTGAAAATCTTGTACCCAATCAGACCTTAAAATCAATTAGCTGCCTTAAAGTAATATTACCTTTATAACAAATATCTTGACAGTGTCTACGCGAAATTATTATTATATTAATAAACGTTCTCATAAGAATTCTCATAAAAATTGTTGACATATTACAAAAAATAAAAATAATACATGATAAAAATATCTACTATAAGGACTTTCATGTCTACTTCTCCTATATGAAATGATAAAGAAAAAAGTTTTTTACTTGAACAAATCTATAACATGAATATCTAAGAAAGCCCTATATACTACTCACTAGTTAGATAAACAAACCTATTACAAAAAGTATAAATGCTTATGTATATACTAAGAACCTATAAACACACCAAGACATAAAACATCTTTGTAAAGAAATCCATATGCAACTACAAGAGTGGATGGCTAATAAGAGAATATTACTCAATATTTAGTGTTCCTACGTCTGCGTAATACTGGTTTGATGGATGCCCTTTCGTTCAGACCCATGTCTCTATCTGCTCTTAATTTTATTATCCAGTTCCCTTCTTTACATTCTGTGTGATTCCTGATATCACCTTCACGAGCACTGGGGGTTATAACTTCCAAGGCTCTAAACAGGAATTTATGTGTGTCCCCACAGTGCATCACATGTTTGGTCAAAGCATTGTGTATTGTACCTTTCTTAATATGATAAATGTGTTCGCGTATCCTGTCCCTGAAGGACCTGTTAATCTTGCCTACATAAAAAGAAGATCAAGTCTGACACACTGCTAAATAAATTAAATGGGTGGTCATACAATTAGCAGTCCCTATAATTATGAACTTCTTTTTTAGGTCTTCTACTTCTGCATCCATTGTCACATAACTGTTAACTATACATGATTACATCTGAAATTCAGGTTTGTTATTCTTGAATCTGGATATTATTAACTAGTTTTACAGAGCAAGAATAAAAAAGTTTGTCCAGGATATAGAAGACAAGGAAAACAAGAAGTGGAGAAAGAGTTAATATGCACCCCCTCTTTTATTATTTGTCAGTTTTATTGCATTTTTGTTTGTCTAGTGATTTTACAAATAATTACTTGATGGTTCAGTTTTAACAGGATACTGTATAATACTCCTTCCCTAACGACTACCTATTACTAGCAATCTCCAGATTGATGAATATAGTGGCTATTGCACAGTGACACAACCTTGAGTTGTCATTCTTCAGCTGCATTTTTATTTTGCTCAAAATGGTTACATTTCCTTGCTTTTTAATGTGCACTGCTTTCCAAGGTGGTCATTTCAAGTCTCTTTCTGGATGTCCAAGTCTTCCACTGCTTCCATGCATTGTCCCTTTTGTCATCATCCTGACCTGAGTCCCCATTCCCCTCCAGTGTGTCACCACTAAATCTGTCCTGCCTGCTGTGGCTTTCCAAGGTTCAGTGCTTCTCATCTGCAGACAATGTGTAACTTTGTGATCATTTCTTTCACCTTCATCATTTCCTATTAGTTCAGTTCAGCTGAGTTTGCAGTCCTGTCTGTACATTTGGTTGTACTGGG